>NW_006159943.1:1767443-1773186 GCF_000334495.1 Tupaia belangeri chinensis
GGCGCGGATGTTCCCCAAAAGAAAAAATCCCTCCCTAAAAAAAAAAAAAAAAAAAAAAAAGAATGGAGGGGACTGAGGACTGAAAGAGTGGGTACAAAAACTTTGGAAATTTTCCCCAAGATTCTTGCCTTGATGAGCTGGAAAGGGATGAATTAGGAGCTGGAGGGCGGTCATGAAGCTTAGTGTTTGTTTTTTCTTTCGAGATGTTGATTCTGTCCTATTTTTAGGCTAAGAGGAAAGGTTCAGGAGAGATGGAGCAGGGGAAGACGGGGGACTGAGGTGGAGATAGTGGGTAGAACATGGTCCCCGGGAATGAGGGGCAGGAGCATAGCCAGGTGTCGTGGGGCTCAGAACATGTTCTAACTTTCATGTGCAGAAGCATAAAATTAGGTGTGAAAGTGAATCTTTAAAATGAGAAAATGCCCTTCTAGGAGTTTATGCCTCTAGTGACTCCTGGCCTGGAGGTTCCTGGACAGCCATGCCGCGTCTGGGCCAGGACGTCGGGGGGATGCTGCTCGTTATTTGTCTATCCTTCCCTCCTTTCGCCTCTGCCTCTTCATAAGGTTAAAAAATTTATGAAAGGTAAGTCATCTCTGATGAGTGACATCAGTATCACTTGTCCTTGTCCTTGCCCTGAACGCCTCAGCAGGGCTGGCGTGGAGAGGAGACCCCCTCCTCCCCTCCTCCCCCTCCTCAGGCAGACTCCCGCCCCCAAGACTCAGTGGACCCTGTGCCAGCAGGGAACACTCCTCAGGATATTCACAGAGACAATAAGCGAGGGCAGGGGAGGAGCTGGGGAGAGAAGAGCACAGAAGTTGGCAATCAGAAAACAAAAGCTGTGTGTGGGACAACAACGGGGAGCCAAGGTTTGTACCTGAACTTGCAGAGTGGGCCCTCAAGGGGGGTGGCAGCCGGACAGGAGCAGAGGAGGGCTGAGGGAGGCCCTCAACTGGGGGTGCAAACTGGCCACTGGACACAGAGATAAAGGGGTGGGGTCACGCACAGCCACAATTCTCCATCTGCTGTGGCCATCGAATGAATGATATTCAAAAGTTAAAAGGAAGAGGGGAGAAAAAAATACAGTGCAAACAGTAACTCAGGGAAAATTGGAATGGCTAATTAATATGGGGAGAGGAGATGTCAACAAAGGCAGTTATCAGGCAAAAAGTGAGATATCACATGATGAAAGAATCCCTCCCCTGGGAAGAGATAACAGTTCTAAATGTGTATGCACCTCAAAGTGGGGTAGCACTTGAGACAGAGGTTTGAAACTTCAGCCGGGGCCTGGACGGTGGTGCAGTGGTAAAACGCGATGCTCTGCAAGGCAGATGATGCAAGTGGGTAGATTTCAGGTCTGGAGACCTCTCTGAGTACACCAGGCACACACCATGGGCCAGGTTGGCTGGGCTGGGGGTGGATCACAGCACCGAGACCCTGTGGGGGTTGCCGCCTCTCTATTTCTGCCTTTCTCTCTCTCTCATGGAAGAAACAAATCAGCTAAAAAAAAAAAAAAAAGCAAAACCTGGCAAAACTCAGAGGAGAAATAGGTAAACTCATAGTTATAGTAAGAAACTTTAATGTTCTTAGCCCAGTAAGAAAACTAGTGGATGGAAAATCAGCAGTGTATTACTGTATTAGAGCTGAACACCACCATCAGCCTTGACCTGACTGACATTTTTTTTTTTTTTTTTTGGGGAGCTATAGGGCACGTGCACTCACCAGACAGGCAGAGACAGAGAGATAGAAAGCGAGAAATCACCCCCCGGGGGGATGGCTACGCTGCAACCCATTCTCCTCCATTCTCCTCTCAGGATCTTGGGCATGCAGGCACACACACACCCGGCGTGAGTTTAAGCTGTTGGGTCCAGGACTCGAACTGTGGTTGACTACATGGAGTCCAGCGACATAGCCATTACGCTAACTGCTGGTCCCCTGATTGACATTTGTAGAACATGCTACCCAAGAGCAGCAGAAAGCACATTCTTGCTGGGTATAATGTAAAAGTCACTAAAATATGGCCTGTTCTGGGTCATAAGACAAATTGGGGACATTTTCAAAAATTTGAAATGATATAAAGACATTCTTTGATTATAATAGTATGAGACTGATAATTAAAAACAAAAAGATAACAGAAAGATATCCAAACAGTTAGAAGTTATACAGTATACTTCTAAATATTGTGGTTTGAAGGGGAAGTCTCCAGGGAAATTAAAATGTATGAATTGAACAAATATGCAAATATAATATATACAAATTTGTGGAGTGAAGCTCAAGCAGTTTAGGGAAAATTGCAGGATTATATTATTATTATTTTTTTTTTGTAGAAGTTTTTGCTATAGGGTGCGCGCTCCAGAAAAACAGAAAACACACACACACACACACACACACACACACACACACACACATCTGGCGGGATGGCCACACTGCAATCTATTCTCCTCCAGAGATCTTGGGCACGCATGCACACGGCATGAGTTTAAGCCACCAGGTCCAGGACTTGAGCCACGGTCAACTACATGGGAGTCCAGTGACATAACCATTACACTAACTGCTGGTCCCAAACTGCAGGATTAAAAGCTTACATCTGAAAAGAACTCTCTCATCAAAAATGTAAATTTTCTTGAGGCCAGTAGGTGGCGTGGTGCCTGAGACACTGTACTCCACATGGTAAACTGCTGTTTTGAGTCCCGAAACTGGTGGCTTGCTTTCTTACTTTCACTGTCTCTCTGTTTCTCTCTGGTGAGCAAACTTAACATGCCCTGTAGCAAACTTAAAAAAAAAAAAAAAATTAAACTGTCACTTTCAGTATTGAGAAAAATAAGAGCAAAATAATCCCAGAGAAAGTGGAATGAAGGAAACAGCAAAGGTAAGAGCAGAAACCAATGAAACTGAATTACCTGGCAAAGGGTACATTAACAAAAGCCTTCAGTTAAAATCGTACTTAATGGTGAGAAACGGAATGCTTTTTCTCTAATGCTGGAAACAATAAAGGTGTCTAATTTTACCACTTCTATTCAACATTGTACTTTAAGTCCTACCCAGTGCTTTAAGAAAAAGATAAAATATATGCAACTGGAATGCTGTAAACTACCTGTTTGTCTGTGTAGGAAACATTCTGGGACTAGTAAGTGAGTTTAGCAAGACTATAGGATCCGAGGCCAACAGAAAAAATAAAGTTTTTACTTCTATACACTAATAAATAGCATGAACACCAAATGAAAAGGTTTGGGTTCTAGTTGTGGGAGTCTATTGAATTGAGGTTCTTCAAGGGCTGGGCCGAGATGGAGATGAAGACGAATCTGGGCAGCTCTACAAAGTGAACTGGAATGTGGACAGGGTCCTGGTGCTTGGAGTCCTGCTAGGCTTTGTGGACTCAAATCCTGACCCTGATCCATCCCACTCACCATTACATCTGTATCCCACACGGCTGACTGCATGGTTCGAATCCTGGATTCAGTGGCTTGAAAAACACATTGAATGCATGTGTGTGTCCCCAAAGTACCAAAAGGGGGAGAAATAGAGGAGAATGGATTGTGGTGTGACCATCCCCATTGGGGGTGCTTTCTCACACCAACTGCTGGTGCCAGTAAGTTAATCTTAAATTAAGCACATGTAATTGAATTCTCCTATGTACGTATTGTATACTACAATAACATAAATGTTTATATTAAGATGACACGAATAAATCTAGATATTTATTATTTAGTATGTCAGTTGTAATTCCAGGACAACCACTGAGAAAATAACTGGAAAATATGTAGTAAAAAAAATGGCAAAGGAATCAAAATGATATAATATAAATTAACCACTTAACATAAAGAAAGTAGGAAAAAAAACCCCTAAAACCAAAAATCGAAATAGCAGTTCTAGAGATGAAGAACATGATGACAAAACTGAAAAATTCAACAGAGAGCATCAACAGCAGACTCAATCAAGCAGAAAAAAAGAATCAGCAAACTCATTTTGTTTCTCTATTTGGCTACTGTCAAATAGAGGAACAAAAAGAAAAAGGAACGAAAAAGAATATATAAAACATAAGGGACCTATGAAATACCACGAAATGTAGAAAATACAAATTATGGGAAACTTAGAAGGAGAAGAAAGAGAAAGAGGAAGAAAGCCTATTTAAAGAAATACTAACCAGAGGGAACCAGACGGTGGTGCAGTGGTAAAGGGCAAGGCATTGCGAGGTGATCCCATCTGGGAGGGTTCTGTTCAGATCTGGTGACCTCTCTGAGTGTGCCAGCCGTATGTTTGACCACAGTCCAGGGCTGGCTAAAGGCTGGGCGTGAGTTGTACTGTTGGGATTGTGTTGGGGATGCTACCTCCCTCTCTCTCACTCTCTCACTCTGTTGTGCTTGGAATAAATAAACAAACAATCAGACTTAAAAAAAAAAAAAAAAAGGACAACCCTTGGAATGGGAGAGAAGTTGTGTTAACTGTGCCTCAGATAAAGGTCCGATAACCAGAAGACACAGGGAACTCAAGGGCTTACCTGGAAGAAAATGATGAATCCAATTAAAAGATTGAAAAATGAGCTGAATAAACAACTCTCTAAGGAAGACATATGAGCAGCCAAAAGCATATAAACAAATGCTCAACATCCATCAACATAAGGAAGATGCAGATCAAAATCACAGTGAGATATCACCTATCCCCAGTCAGAATGGTGAAGATTAAAAAAACAAAAAATGGCAAGTGCTGGAGGGGCTGTGGTGAAAGGGGAACATTCCTACATTGTTTGTGGGAATGTAAATTGGTCCAGGCACTATGGAGAACAAAACAGAAGTTCCTCAAAGATCTTCAAATAGAACTACCACATGACACAGCAATTCCACTCCTGGGTATCTACCCAAAAGACAGGAGAATGCTCAGTCGGAAATGCATTTGCATAACTCTATCTATTGCAGCATTATTCACAATTGCTAAGATATGGAAACAACCCAAATGTCCACAGATGAATGAATTGAAAAATTGTGGCACATATACTCCATGGAATACAGCTGTAAAAAACAAGGCCAAAAATTGTGGCACATATACTCCATAGAATACAGCTGTAAAAAACAAGGCTCTGAAATTTGGTAGAAAGTGGATGAATATGGAAGATTTGTTGCTGAATGAAGTAAGTCAGGCTATAGGTTATGAAAGAGAGACACTGTATGTCTCTGCTTAACATATACGGACTGTCCACACTCTATGGTAGAGACTTAAAGACTGGAGGATGTAAAAGCATTGAAAATTGTTATGGACAGGAGAGACAAAGTGGAAGGAGAGTGTGGGAGGGGAAGTGATACAAAAGTTAATTTGGGGATAAAATAGAGAGGTAAGACATTTGTGGGATACAGATATGGTTTATTATCAGTTGATGATGTGTATAGTATTCTCAGCTGGGCTGGACTGAGGTGTACATCAGCCTGGCTAAAGTCTCTTTACAATCTAAATGATATATAATGATTGCATGTATAAATAAAAGACAGGGAGATGGAATAAGAGCTTGCTCTGTCCACTCCACACATCGACCTGGCATTGCAGTACCTCCAGGAAGGGTGCACCTTCCCCCCAAAGTTGGATGTGCCAAAGGTCACTGTCATGCATGAACCTGGAACACTGACTCGAGTACAGATATGTCTCTATCAAATGACCTCCTGCTGGGGGACCAGCAGTTAGTGTAATGGCTATGTCGCTGGACTCCCACATAGTCACCCGTAGTTCGAGTCCCGGACCTGGGGGCTTAAAACTCAAG
>NW_006159943.1:1773287-1780878 GCF_000334495.1 Tupaia belangeri chinensis
GCTTTCTGTCTCTCTGTCTCTCTCTCTCTGTCTGGCGAGTGCACGCGCCCTATAGCAAAAACCTCTCCCAAAAAAAAGAAAAAAAAAATGACCTCCTGCTGGCATCCTGGACCAGCCTCTCTGAGGTTCCAGCTTCTGGCTATTCTCGTGCTCGCCCCAAAACACGGACGGCGAGGACGAGCTTCATTAAACCTCTGACAGCTCATCTTGTTGATGTGCAGGCTCTGGAGTCCCAGAAAATTAATCTAGGATGCTGTCATTTGAAGACTCGCAGCCTGAGACTTTTCGCTTATCTAATCCCTTTCATCATCCTCGTGAGAGCCTAGGGCGTCTCTCTCTGTCCTCTGTATCCATCTTCTGCTCCAACCGCCAGCCGAGAGACGGCTCTACTTCTGTCGACTGTACTTCCTTGCCATCGTGGCAAAGAAGGATAAAATCGTCCAGCTCCTCGACTGTGACCAAGGAAGGCAAACATCAGACTATCACTGTAAGATTCTTTTGAGTAGCTGTATGTATGGAAAATATAAAGAGAGGGTGTGGGGGAGGAAACACTGGAAAGAAAGCGGCGACGGGACTGAAGGAGCTCTCCGCTAACCCGGTGTTGTACAGGCGGTTTCCGGTTGGGCGGCGAGAAGGCCGGCCCGGAAGCACGGCACGGCGTGCGCGGGGCGGGGCATGCAAATTTCAGATGGTGGTTTTGCTCGGGAGCCATGGGAGCAATATAGAAAAGTGAAAATTCCCCAAATACGTAACAATCTGGGGAATTACACATGTCTGTCAAGCATGACTGTAATACAGTGTGGAAATAATGTGAAGAAGGGTCTTTACTTGAGCGTAACTTTAGTCACCGCGCGTGTAATATGGGGGATAGGTGATAGACACTGACCAGGCGGCCGTGTATGGTATCGCTTCTCGGCCTTTTGGCTAAGATCAAGTGTAGTATCTGTTCTTATCAGTTTAATATCTGATACGTCCTCTATCCGAGGACAATATATTAAATGGATTTTTGGGATAGGGAGTTGGAATAGGGGCTTGCTCCGTCCACTCCACGCATCGACCTGGTATTGCAGTACTTCCAGCGCGTGGCGGGGCATGCAAATTTGAAATGGCGGTTTTGCTCGGGAGCCATGGGAGGAAAATAGGAAAGTGAAAATTCCCCAGATAAGTAACAATCTGGGCAATTAAGCATGTCTGGCGAGCATGTCAGTAATACAGTGTGAAAATAGTGGGAGGGTGAGTCTTTACTTGGGCGTGATTTTGTCACCGCGAGTGCAATATGGGCGATAGGAGATAGACACCGGCCAGGGAGGCTTCCCCGGTATCGCTTCTCGGCCTTTTGGCTAAGATCAAGTGTAGTATCTGTTCTTATCAGTTTAATATCTGATACGTCCTCTATCCGAGGACAATATATTAAATGGATTTTTGGGACAGGGAGTTGGAATAGGGGCTTGCTCCGTCCACTCCACGCATCGACCTGGTATTGCAGTATCTCCAGGAACGGTGCACCCCCTTCGGGGGTCTATTTTGTTGGTGTTCTAAAAGCAGACTTCTTCGATGTTGGGCTTGTGCCCGTTGGTGTCTGAGTTAGTGCTTTTCTTATTACCCAGAGGAGTAGAGTTTGGCGCCCTGGTTTTATTTTCAGAGTGTGTGGCTTCGACAGGATGAGGAGACGAACGTTTAAAGTATTTCAACGAAGATTAAGAGCCCCCTAAAATCTGAGACACGTTATCACGTTCATTTTCAAAAGTCAAGGAAACAGTGCAGGAAAAGTCAAGGTAAGGAATCTCTCCACATAGATGTCACAACAGAAATACTGAAAGCGAGGAGGGAGTGCTGTTACATATCCAAAGTGCTGAAAGGATCAACTGCCAGCAGAATACTACCTGCAGCAAAGCTGATCTCTCAAGAATGAAGGAGTGACCAAGACATCTCCAAACAAAGGCTGAGGGAGTTCATTACTGGTGTACCTGCCTTTCAAAAACTGGTGGACTCTTTTTTTCAAGGTAAAATGGAAGTATGCTAACAATGTAAGAGATTTGAAAATGTAAATCTCACTGGTATGAATTAATATATAGTCAAATCCAGAGTATTCTAATACTGTAAGAGTGGTGTGAAAAATCTCTCTCAACTCTGGTATAAAGAAAAAGGGAAAAGTATTAGAATAAATATTGCCATAGTAATTTGTTAATGGTTACACAGAATAAGTGGCACTGATAAACATAAAATGCGTATGGAGAAGAGAAATAAAAGTGCAGTTATTGTATGTGATTGAAGTAAAGTTGTCAGCTTAAAATGGACTATTTTAACTATAAGATGTTTTGTATAAACCTCATGGTAATCAACAAGAGAGAAAACCTATAGTAGGTATATAAAAACAAAAGAAGAAAGGGATCAAGGTATACCACTAAAAAAAATCAGCAAATCATGAAGGAAGATAGCAGGACAGGAAGAAAGAAGATGAAAAGAATTTAAAAATGGCAAAATGTCCTTATCAATAATTACTCTAACGGAAGTAGTTTTAATACTCCAATAACTTGATAGAGTTTAAAAAAGGGCATTGCCAATCATACAGAAGAGAAAAAACTTAGACTGAACACAGAAGGTACACAACATAAAGTAATGCTCTTTGTTGAAGATGTTGAAAGTCCTAATGTCCTTGGTTTGAGTACTGCACACTGCACGCACCTGTTGAAAAACCACATCGTGCTCCACAAAGGTGTATGTCAATTAAAATACAAGTACAACAATGTGTTGCCTATAAGAGACTCACTTTACCATCAAGGACACACATAGGCTGCAAGAGAAGAGATGGAGAAGATATTCCATGGAAATGCTAATTGAAGAGAGAAAGGTGACTGTGTTTAGATTAGACAAGATAGACTTTCAATCAAATTTTCCATAAGAGTCAAAGATGGTTAGTATATATAATGATAAAGAGGTCAATTCATATAATGAGGACCAGCAGTTGGTGTAATGGCTATGTCGCTGGACTCCCATGTAGTCAACTGCAGTTCAAGTCCTAAACCCAGTGGCTTAAACTCACGCCGGGCACATGTGCATGCATGCCCAAGATCCCAAGAGGAGAATGGAGGAGATGGGATTGCGGCGTAATTTCAAATACACATATGGAGAACCTAAATTTGTTAGCAGAATTGAAAGAAGTAGAGCGCATCTAAAAATAGTGGGGGATTTAAATATCCAACTTTAAACATTGATAGATTATCCAGACAGAAAATCAATATGGAAATAATACTAAAACCAAATGAATCTAACAGACAAATACAAAACATTCCATTAACAGCAGCAGAGCACACAGTCTTCCCAAATGCATGCAGAACATTCTCCAAGATAGAGCATGCATTGGGTCACAAAACATATCTTAATACATTTAAGAAGACAGAAATTATATCAAATATCTTTTCTAACCACAATACTCTAAAATAAAAAGCCAATAGCTGTCAGTTTTAGAAAATTCATAAATAGTGGACATTACACAACACATTCCTAAACAACCAACGGGTCCAATAAGATACTAAAAAGGAAATCAGAAAGTATTGTGAAATAAATGAAAATGAAAACACAACATACCCAAACTAATAGAATGCAGGAAAAGTGGTTCTAAGAGGGAAGCTTATAGCAATAAATGCCTATGTGAGATAAAAGAAAGACCTTAAACAACTTCACTTTTTTTTAAAAAAAGGTTTATTCATGATAGAAAGGATGTATGTGAGCATGAAAAAGAGAGAGGGACCAGCAGTTAGCATAATGGCTATGTCGCTGGACTCCCACGTAGTCGACCGTGGTTTGCATCCCGGACCCAGTGGCTTAAACTCACGCCGGATGCGTGTGTGTGTGTGCCCAAGATCCCAAGAGGATAATGGAGGAGAAGGGATTGTGGCGTGGCCAACCCCTCTGGGGGGTGATTTCTCGCTTTCTGTCTCTCTGTCTCTCTCTGTCTGTCTGGTGAGCGCACGTGCCCTATAGCAAAAACCTCTCAAAAAAAAAAAAAAAAAAAAGAGAGAGAGAGAGAAAGATCCTCAACAGGCTCTCATAGGTTCTAGTTCTGCTTCCTCAGCTTTCCAACTCCTCAGGACCTTAGGTATGTGCACACATGCCTGGTGTGTTTTCAAGCTGATCTTGGGATCTGAACCATGGAGAACCACATGGCTTCCAGCACTGTAGTTTAGTTTGCCACTGTATGTGCCACCAGGCTGGAACCTAACCTTACACGTCAAAGAACATGAAAAAGAACATGCTTTGCTCAAGTTAGTAGAAGGAAGGAAGTAATAAAGACTAAAGCAGAAGAAAAGGAAATAAAGATTGGAGAGAGAATAGAAGAGATCGACAAAACTAGCAGTTGTTGTTTTTGAAATATATAAAACTGACCAAACTTTATCTAGTTTAACCAAGAAAAACAAGAGAGAAGATCCAAATGAAAAAACAACATAATTGAAAGAGGAAACCCTGTGACTGAAACTGATAAACAGCCCCCGAGAAGTAAAAAAAAAAAAAAAATTGGGTCGTTGGAAAAGTGATGATGCATTTTTGAATAGAAAAACCGAAAAATATGTCATGACTTTTCCGACACTCTGTACCTTTTCTTTGTTTAGTCTTAAAAATATCATTTACTAGATATTAAAACACATGCCCAGAGTCCTGGGTGGTTTATTTTACACGATAAGAGGAGTCCAAGCCCTTTTTCCCTCCTGACTGATGGATATTTTCTGAGCACTTGACTATGGTCCTGTAGTGCCCACACTGAACCTGAATTGTTCAACTTTTGCAAACATAGTCCCAAGTAATAAAGACTGAAGAGATCTGAGTGACCTAAGGGTTCTTTGTCTTGAGTTCTATACTCAGAAGAGACCTGAGGGTAACATCTCACTTTGGACCCTCCTTGAGACTACCCAGAATCAAGAAAACAGCAGCACCCATTAAAGGTGCCATCATAGGGACAGGCAGGTGACATGGTGGTTAGGGTGCTGGATTCCCACATGGCTGGCTATGGTTCTAGTTCTGGACCTGGTGCCTTGCTTTCTCATGTTAGTTACTTTTGTCTCTCTCTGGTAAGTTAAAAAAAATAAATAAAATTTAATAAAAATAATTTTAAAAAATTATAAAAAGATAACATCATAAAAAGATTTCCAGAAATCCCCTGGATTTCTGTCCCCAGACTCTCACGTTGCCACATTCTTGACTTACGTTTAAATGTCCTGCTTGCTCCTCAATTGTGGAGACAGTACTTTAAGAGTCTTGGACCCTAAGAAGAAATGGCTAAATTCCAGAAGCATACAACTTACCAAGACTGAATTGTGATGAAGTAGGAAATGTGAAGAGACCAATTAGCATGTAAGGAGACTGACTCAGTAATAATAATAATAATAATAATAATAATAGTAATAATAATAAAACTTTAGAGGAAATAAAAGCCCAGGAGTAGATTGCTTCCTGAGTGAGTTCTACCAGACATTTAAAGAAGACTTTATTCAATCTTGCCAAAGTTTTCTCCAAAATTGATAGAGAATCCTTCCAAAATTGTTTTGCAAGGTATTATCTGCCTAGTGAAGACATATAAGCACAATACAAGAGAAAACTACAGGCCAGTATCCCTGATGAACATAGATACAAGAATTCTCAACTAAATCCTAGACAACTGAGTTCAGGAGCACATTAAAAGAATCATATGCCATGACCAGATGAGATTTATTGTTGGAATGGAAGAATGGCTCAACATATGCAAACTGATAAATGCAATATATCATGTTAACAGAATGAAGGATAAAAATCATATAATCATCTCAATAGATGCAGAAAAAGCATTTGATGAAATTTAACATTATTTTGTAATATTATAAATATTGCATTATTTTGTCATATTACCTGAGAAAAACTAATAATAAATCAGGTATAGATGGAATGTACTAGAGTATAATAAAGGCCATATAGACAAATCCACAGCCAACATCATATTTAATGTTGAAAAGCTGAAAGTGATTTGTCTAAGTTTGGGAATAAAACTCTCACCACCTTTATTCAATATAGGGCTGGATATCCTGCCAGAACAATTTTGAAAGAAAAAGAAATAAAAAACATCCAAGTGGGAAAGGAAGAAGGAAAATCGTCTGTTTTATATACAGAATACCCTAAAGGTGCCACTAAAAACCTGTTAGGATAATAAGCAAATTCAGTATGTTGCAGAAAAAGAAATGAAGAAAACGATGACATTTTAAGAGCTACAAAAAGTGCTCAGGAATAAATTTAACCAAGGATGTAAAATATCAGTACACTGAAAACTATAAAACATTGATAAAAGTCACTTAAAATAATACACATATATGGAAAGGCATCCCTGAGCATGATGGGAGAATTAATACAGCTGAAATGTACATATTACCACAAATTAAATTCAATGCAATCCTTGTTAAAATATCAATGGCATCCCCCCCGCCCTGAAATGGAAAAAAAAATCCTAAAATTTGTGTGGAACTACATGAGATTTCAAAAACCAAAGCAATTTTGGGAGAGAACAAAGCCAGAGGCTTCACCCTTCTTTGTTCAAGAAAGATAGAGTAATCAAAGGAGTATGGCAATGGCACACAGTCCCAGCAATAGACTTAGGGCTTACCTGCCTAGTCTTTGACAAATAGACTTAGGGCTTACTTGCCTAGTCTTTGACAAAGGCACCAAGAACACCCAGTGTAGAAAGGTTAGCCTCTTCAATAAACAGCATTGGGAAAACTGTTATATTCACATGCAACAGATTGAAGCTGGGCGCTTATCTTGCACACATACAAAATGAACTCTAAATGAATGAAAGAGTTAAATGTGAGCTCTGAAGTCATAAAACTTCTATAAGAAAACAAGGGAAAAAGTTCCTTGGTAATATTGGTCTTGGCAATATTTTGAATCTGACACCAAAAGGACAGACATCAAAGCAAATGAACAACTTGGACTACTGACAACTCTAGCTTTCCCATAGCACCGAAAACTATCAACAGAATGAAGAGATGACCTATGAATCTGGAGAAAGTTATTTGCAAACCATCTGATAACTGGGTAATATTAAAAAAAAAATGGCACTGGTAAAACTTAATAGGCAAGACCTGAATAGACTTCTTCTATTCAGAAAGCATAAAATGGCCAATAGGTGTATAAAAATGTGCTCAATATAATCCTCAGGGAAACGCAAATAAAAACCACAATAAGATACACCACATCTGTTAGGGTGTTTATTAGAAGACTATATAAACACGTGTTAGTGGAGATGCATAGAAAAAGAAACCCTTGTACACTATTGTTGGGAATGTAAATTAGTACAGTCATTATGGAAAATATATGGGATTGCCTTAAAAACGTTAAAAAATATTACCGCCTTTGGGGCGAGCAGGTGGTATAGTGGTTAAGGTACTGGACTTCAGTGGTTAAGGTACTGGACTCCCACATAGCTGACCACGGCTCAAGTACTGGACCTGGGAACTTGAAACTCATGTCAGGTGAGTGTGTGTGCATGCTCAAAATCCCAAGAGGAGGGGACCAGCAGTTAGCATAATGACTATGTCGCTGGACTCCTATGTAGTCGACCACGGTTTGC
>NW_006159943.1:1781065-1782984 GCF_000334495.1 Tupaia belangeri chinensis
GAAATCCCAAGAGGAGAATGAAGTGGCATGGCCATCTCTCTTGGGGGTGATTTCTCACTTTCTGTCTCTCTGGCAAGTACATGCACCCTATAGCAAAAATCTCTCTCAAAAAAGAACAACTTTTCAATCCACCATTCCCAATGCTGGGTATGTACACGATGAAAATATATTGAGTATCTCAAAACCTTATCTGTGCTCTTGGGTTCTTCTTTTTTAAATTAAATAATTAATTAATTAATTAATTATTTTAATTTGACCAGAGAGGGACAGAGTGAGGGGATGTGAGTGAGAAAGCAAGCCACTGGGTTTGGGATTTGAAATGAATTAATTTCTTCATTTCTGTTTCTGTTCACTCATTACTATTGTACAAAAATGCAACAGAATTTTTGTATGTGACTTATGTGGTCTCTGTGTATTTTCTTCTGCTGTATTCATTGGCAGTGGGGACTGTGAGTGCCTCAGTATTCTACACTGTGTGTTTGCAGGGGACTTGGGTCACTAAGTCAGTTGCTTGGCTCTAGGCAGTGGTAGGGGCCGATGGTGTTGACTTGTAGACCAAAGTTCCTGAAAGAGCTTGCTAACTCCAGGAGCGGGACAGAGCAGCTACCTTGGATGACAGAGCTAAGAGTGCCACCAGTCGAGACAGAGGGCCTTTGCTGGAAGTAGGAGTCATGGGCTACAGCTATGGCAGGTGCTGGGCTCAGCGCTGTCTGGAGCGGTGGCTTGCTGAGCTTGAAGGCCTCCCACACTGAGGGCTGGTCCGTGTGCTCACGCTGCAGTGCACATCAGCCTTGGCTCCTGTCTATCGCAGAGATCTGCAGTCCCTGGAGGCCTCCTGCAGAGGCTGCGGCCCACACTCAGAGCTTCTGTGCGACCTCCTAGGGCAAGTCAAGGGCTGAGGGAGCTCAGGCTAGAGAGCGCCCATGGGAGACGGCGGTGATATGCCTGACACCCATGAGAGCTGGGCCCAAGGCAAGCCAGGAGCTGCTGGTGTGGGCGGAAGGGTCTCCTAAGGGGCCTGTTCGGGATGATTGATTGATATTTCATTTTTGGGTGTTTTTTTTTGGGTGAACTTTTGAAGTGGCTTCTCCATTATTTGGAGAGGGAGGAGGAGAATCAGTCAGTGTTGAATCATTTTCTCGTCCGGAATCTGCAGAGCTGTTTTGACTGGAGTCCAGGTGACTCGGCAGAGGACATGGTAGGATGGAGAGCCACTGAGTCATCAGGGACCCTGCCCGCCCCTTGATTAGCTGGGTGACATTATCTAGATCATGTCACACCTCTGCGACTCAGGTTTCACATCCACAAAACGGGCTTCATAAGCAGGGACCCGGACACCTTGAGGTTATGGTTTTGGCCTGGTCCTGCAGATCCAGAGTGTGGGTGTCAGGGACTTCTGAGAGGTCTTGTGAATACTCACAGCCCAGAGCACCTGCTGGGACTTTTGTCTTCCTAGGAATATGAGGCACGTCTGAGCTTTTCAGAGCCTGCATGGCATCTCATGCCCCAGCTTTTCCTTTTAAGGTTTTCATTAGTCTATTGTTTGCATAGACCGTTCTCCACCTCCTCAGGTAGCCAGGTGTTCTGCTGGGCAGCTGAAGTGTAAGTCTAGGCGGGGAGGGAAAAGGGGCACTGTCCAGGGGTTAGAAAGGTGGTGCTCTCGGATGTTGTGGGGTGTCCCTATCTATCAGAGGGTGAGAGTGAGCGGGAGAGAGTTTAGGCTGTGGCCAGAGGGAGTGTGCAGCTGACCATTGAAGCTTTTTGGAAAATCAGAGACCTGACTCACTGATGTAGGAACGGGACAGGATCCTAGGAGGGGCAAGCTGGCTGTGCCCAGGGAGGGAGTGGGCGTGTCTGCCAGCATGCCAGGCACCCACAGAAAATGGTTGTCCATGGGGAACCAGCAGTTAGCGTAATGG
>NW_006159944.1:0-11427 GCF_000334495.1 Tupaia belangeri chinensis
TCACTTCGCTTGCTTTCAAGAAAAAAAGTATTGGGACCAGCAGTTAGCGTTAATGACTATGTTGCTGAACTCCCATGTAGTCGACCGTGGTTCAAGTCCCAGACCCGGTGGCTGAAACTCACTCCAGGCACGTGTGCGTACGTGCCCAAGATCCTGAGAGGAGAATGGAGCAGAAGGAATTGTGGCGTGGCCATCCTCCCTGGGGGGGGTGATTTTTTTGCTTTCTATCCCTCTGTCTTTCTCCGTCTTTCTGGTGAGCACATGTGCCCAGTAGCAAAAACCAATCAAAAAAAAAGAAAAAGAAAAAAGAAAACCATTGTTTAAATCTTTACTATACAACTATTTTTGAAAATTATTATTCTTTGGGATGCTAAGAATACATTTTGATAAAATGATCCAATTTCAGGGACAGACCGTGGTACAACAGTAACACAGCTGGACTTAATGGGAACATCCTAGGTTTGCTTCCTACGACCTCCCTAAGCACACTGTGGCATGTGCATGCCTGCGATCCAGGCTGGTTGAGACTGAAGATAAATTGTCACAAAGACCCTGTTGGGTGTGCCACTCTGTCTTTTTCTCTCTCACTCTCAAAGCAGTGGTAAATGAATAAACTTGGAAAAATGGCCCAATTTCTTTACTGATTAGTTTATAATAAAGCCTAATTTGGGGCAGAGCCACATTTAGTTACATACTCGTACAGTCCTCATACGGGAATTGCGTATTTCAAAATGATCTAAAAATACTGGGTCATCAGAAAAGGCATGATGCATTTATGCATAGAATACCAGGAAAAAATACACACGGCTTCTCTGATGACCCAGTATATTCTATATAATTACAAGGAAAATGCATTTAAATATCATTTAAGTCATGTTTCATAATATTTATGTTTATCATAATTTACCTTCATCAAATGTCCTAGTCATAGTAAGCAATAACTTTGTGATTACTGGTTTGAATTTCAGGGTTTTCTGAGACTTTTCTGAGACCCTAAGAGCTAAAGCTCACATCTAGCATTTTGTGTGGTTTGAACTTTCTTTTTTTTTTGGAGAGGTTTTTGCCATAGGGCACGTGCGCTCACCAGAAAGACAGAGAGAGACAGAGAGAGAAAGTGAGAAATCACCTCCCAGGGGGCATGGTCACACTGCATTCCCTTCTCCTCCATTCTCCTCTCGGGATCTTGGGCACGCACGCACACGCGCCTGGTGTGAGTTTAAGCCACCAGGTCCGGGACTCGAACCGCACTCGGCTACATGGGAGTTCAGCGACATAGCCATTACGCTAACTGCTGGTCCGTGTGGTTCGAACTTTCTTTAGCAGTATGTGAGCAGAATCTTTTAGAAAGGAGAGAAACCTGGATTGTGATGGGCTACCACAAACAACTGTTGGGTCAGTGAGCAACAGCTGGCAGAAGCATGCCTATTGCCACTTACAGTCATGGTACAGTGGGGGGGAGTCCTCATAAACAAATCTTTTTTGGAAGAATACTGGTTTTTAGGGTCTGCCACAGAACAAAAGGCAGTGTAATATTGTACTAGGGAAGAAAGCCTCCTGACCATAGTTTTGTGGTATGGTTTTTGCTTCCAGAATAGGAACAGATAAGACCATACACAACACATCCACTAACCAATTTCATCTTGTTTTATTTTTGATTCGGGTGAGGGCAAGTATCTATTAGTTCAAGTTTGGAGAAATCATGACTGAAGAAAGGGAAGGTCCAGACCATCCTTCAAGTCATTTCACTTTTAACTGAAACCATTAATAGGAATTTAATGCTAGCAGTGGGCTAGCCAAGTATTGTGGTGGTTGGGGCTCTGGACACCCACATGACTGACCATAGTTTGAGTCCCAGACCTGGCTGCTTGCTTTCTAACTTTCTCCCTCTCTAGTCCCAATACCTGTAGCAAGTTAAAAATAAGAATAATAATAATAAATTAAATTAAATTAATTCTTAGGGGAAAAAAAGAATAGCAATTTCTGGGCCTGCAGGTGGCATGGAAGTTAAGGCAGCAGGATCTCTCGTGGCCAATTCGTGTTTTGAGTCCTGGCCCTGGAGGCTGAGCACATGTACATGTGTGCCCCAAATCCCAAGATGAGAGTGGAGAAGGGATTGCAGCATGACCATCCCTCCTGAGGGATGATTTCTCATTTCCCCTCTCTCTGTTGCTCTCTATCTCTCTCCAGCAAGTGCACAAGCCCTTTGGCAAAAATACTTAAAAAAAAATCAGGCATTTCTTATAGTTACAAATAGGTAACATTAGCCTTAGGAAAATTCTGAAAGTGTTTGTTCTGGCTGCAGAGAATAGGTAAATGGGTCAGTGCGGCCCATCCCCACCACTGGCACTGAAGTTCTTAAGACAGTGGTCAGATTAAAAAAAAAAAAAAAAGTCTTCTAGTACATTTTCTAAAACAAAACCAATTAAAGAAATTTACTTGGAGAATAAAATTTGAGCTGTAAGTCTTGAAATTTAGGTGAAGTAAAGACACTATGGCAAGCCCAGCCGCCACAGTCCAGACAACCACATGTTTTAAGTCCTTGGCTTGGTCAGCCTGAAAACATGCTGGGCGTATGTGAACATGCCTTGATCCTGGAAGGCTGGAGGATGAGAAGAGGATTGTGGCATGACCAAACCCTCTGGAGGGTACTTCTCTCTCTCTTTTCCTTGTATGCACAAGCTTTAGCAGGTTAAAAAAAAAAAAAAAAAGAGAAAGAAAGATGTTATGTCACAGTCGTGATGAGTTCAGGAAATGGAAGATGAAAATAAAATACCCAAAGTTAATCAGATACTCTGAAGTGATTATTCACATAAAACATCTTTTCATATTTCTGTCTTTAATTGGGGAAATCAGGCAAATGAGCTGAGGCCAGGATCTAAAAGGTGATGACTAGAGAGATTGCTCATGTTATGTAAAGTGTTCAAAGCAAAGCAGGCATCTAGCTTTCTTTGAAATTTGCAGGTCTAAAATTACTGTGTCTGCTGATTTAAAGTAGGTAGTAATGAATTCCATGCGTGGGCTTTCCGTGATGACTTTTTTAAACACTTGCTTCTGAATGGGGAACGGTTGCCCATGACCTTGGGTGATTCTACCCTCCTGGAAATCTGGATCGCAATGCTCAAAGCATGGCCTATTTTTAAAGAGGACAGCCAAATAGTATATTGGGTTGTTGAGAAAGTCATGATACATTTCTACATAGAAAAACAGAAACAAATATGTCATGACTTTTCTGACAGCCCATACTTAACTAGCCTTTGATCTCAAAGTTAAATATGGTCCTTATGAGATTATTTTTCCTTTTAGGCATATGTCTTAGAGGCTGGCAGAGGAAAATTGAGACCCGAACAAATATTTTATTGAAGTTAGATAAACAAACTGTTTATTCGTGACCAGAAAATAGAATTTGAGTATTTAATCAAAAATGAATAGGATGGTTGAATTTGCCATTTCTATTCATTATTTATAAATTATCCTATTTAGATTGTACCTTTTAAAAAACTCAATTTCATACAGATAGTCTGTCATGGACTTAGCTTTATTAATTATTAGCCTAAGGATAAATTATAGCTTCTACTTTGTATATTTGTAAGTTCCTAACAAATTATGCCCATTCAGCTTCCTGCTATTTTGTTCTAACTACTCCACTTCCTACCATTTCCTCCCAAATTCAGATCCTAGCTTTGGTTCTCATCTTGCTCCAACTTCCTAGAGCCTTGTTATAATTATTACCCTTCCATTTAAGCCACTCACATGGTACTTAGTCACGTATTGCCATTGTATAGTCTTTGTGTACGCGTGTGTATGTATGTGTACTAGAGAGTGCTTGTGTTCACTAGAAAGCGAGCTATAATCTCTTCTCCTCCATCTTTCCCTCCTTTTGGAGTTTTGGGCATGAAGGCAAATGCACATGCTGCTCTGACTGGCCAGGTATGGGACTCACACCTCTTGGTCAGCCATATGAGATTTGGCTGCCTTAATCACTAGGCCATGGAGCCAACCCATAGTCTTCTTGTTTTTATTTTATTCAAGAGGTTTTTTTGCCTGAGAGCAAATACGTCTGTTTTGACATCTTCTGTTATACCTATTGTATTTTTCAACTTCTTGTTCTTACTTGAATTTTTTTTTTCAGTGTGGTAAATTGTATAATCTAGTGATTAAAGCATGGACTTCTGTGTTAGAGACTTAGTTTTTGAAACTGTACTCTTAAACAAAAGCTTAGTGTCCTTTTCAGAACAATGGGGATAAAACTACATCTGGACATTAAGTGAGTGGATTCATGTGAAACATAAAACACAGTATCTATCATATAGTGTGAATAGCAGTTGATATTTACATTATTATTACTGAGATTCTAATACTTCATATTTTTATCAAGTGTTTTTTGGGTCTATAATTCTAGATTATATCTAAATTCATTTAGTTTGATAACATAATCAATATTCTTTGTAATGAATATACAACTCAGTTTTATGACTCTAAGTTTGTTCTTGCTCTAATACTTACATTAGCAAAAATTTTGTAATCAATATTTTAATTTGTGATAAAAAGGAAAAAATGGGAAAAAATTTAAAGAAATGCAAGAGATTTGAGAAACACAAAAGGTATAAAAAAAGAAAATTAAAATCTTATATAATCCCAAACTCAAATATGGTCAGTGTTAGTATCTATGTGAAATTTAAAATGCAAATGTTCTTCAGTTTGTTTTTTTTTCTTAACTTATAAAATGTTTTTCATTCTCTCTCTCCAGGGCTGTTCTTGGTCAGTTATATTTGTGGACCTCGATGCTCATAATCGCAACAGGCAAACTCTGTGCTCACTGTTACCCAGAGAATCACGATCTCACGTGAGATGTTTTTATGATAACTTAATATGAACTATCATCCTAGAGTTTTATCTTCTTTTCCAAGAAAATGCTTTTAAACGTTAGAGGTCTTTCAAGAGAGATAAAAGACACATTAGATATTCTCCTTCACTTTCGTAGCCTGTGGAAGTCTTACTTGGGAAGCGAACAGAGCTGCAGACAAAAATTGTTCTGTCCTGTGAGTCTTTTGTAGGACCACAGAAAAATAGACTATTTTTCTTTGGGGAAGGTAGCAACAAGATACCAAAATGAATATTGTTTTTGTCATAGAATGTTAGAAAAGCATTTTTAGTAGTTTATATTTCTTTTGAATAAAATTTCCTTCCTTTCATGATTTCTTTTCTCTGGTTTGATTCACTTTTTTGTCTAATGAACTTTTATATGCCTATAATATCTGACTGCAGATTTTCCTAAGAATTATTTCTGTCCTTAGAAAACACCCAAACTAGGGCCAGCTGGTGGTATGGTTGTTAAGGTGCTGGACTCCCACATGGCTGACTGCTGTTTGAGTCCTGAACCTGGCTACTTAAAAATTATGCTGGACACATGTATGTGTATGACCAAAATCCCAAGAGGAGAATAGAAGAGAAAAGATTATGGCATGGCCATCCCCTCTTGGGGGATGATTTCTCACTTTCCCTTTTACTGTCGTTCTCTCTCTCTTTGGCAAACACATGTGCCCTATGGGAAACCTTGGGTGGAAAAAAAAAAAAAAAAAAGAACACCCCAAACAGAATAATTTAATTATTTTAAATTGCTATTTATATATGTAAGCAATGGGCCAACCACGTGAGAAAATAGAAATGTAGAGCCTTTATTGGGAGCGCTCCTGGGTGAAGTTCTCTGGTCCAGCAGAGTAAGAGAGAGGGGACCAGAGAAGTCACGCCCGAGGGAGGGGCTTAGCGATTTTTATAAGGGTATAGGGAGGGGGGGAGTGTCTTAGAAGTAGAAACAGCCCATGTACAGTAAAGGTTTAGAGGGAGAGCAGACTGCTGTGCCATGTAAGGTCTGGTGCTGTATACAGGATAGAGTCCCGTGTGCTGAGTAGAGCACTATGTGCTATATCCGGGTTGGATCTGAGTGCAATAAAATTTCCTTCCTTTCATGATTTCTTTTCTCTGGTTTGATTCACTTTTTTGTCTAATGAACTTTTATATGCCTATAATATCTGACTGCAGATTTTCCTAAGAATTATTTCTGTCCTTAGAAAACACCCAAACTAGGGCCAGCTGGTGGTATGGTTGTTAAGGTGCTGGACTCCCACATGGCTGACTGCTGTTTGAGTCTTGAACCTGGCTACTTAAAAATTATGCTGGACACATGTATGTGTATGACCAAAATCCCAAGAGGAGAATAGAAGAGAAAAGATTATGGCATGGCCATCCCCTCTTGGGGGATGATTTCTCACTTTCCCTTTTACTGTCGTTCTCTCTCTCTTTGGCAAACACATGTGCCCTATGGCAGAAACCTTGGGTGGAAGACAAAAAAAAAAAAAGAACACCCCAAACAGAATAATTTAATTATTTTAAATTGCTATTTATATATGTAAGCAATGGGCCAACCACGTGAGAAAATAGAAATGTAGAGCCTTTATTGGGAGCGCTCCTGGGTGAAGTTCTCTGGTCCAGCAGAGTAAGAGAGAGGGGACCAGAGAAGTCACGCCCGAGGGAGGGGCTTAGCGATTTTTATAAGGGTATAGGGAGGGGGGGAGTGTCTTAGAAGTAGAAACAGCCCATGTACAGTAAAGGTTTAGAGGGAGAGCAGACTGCTGTGCCATGTAAGGTCTGGTGCTGTATACAGGATAGAGTCCCGTGTGCTGAGTAGAGCACTATGTGCTATATTCGGGTTGGATCTGAGTGCAGCACAGGTCTGATGACAGGCTAGATCTGGGTTGTATCAGCCGACTAGGGTGTGGGTCCAACCCCCACATCCAAGCTACCCAGGCCTCTGGCCAAGTAATGTAAGTAATGCAAGATTGTCATATGAGAAAACAAAGCCCGTAAGTACAGAAATACTACTTAGAGATCATCTTAGGGTGAAAACATTTGCGTACATTTGTTTCTGCAGACTTTTATGCACATATAAATATTTTTATTTTACAAAGCTGAAATAATGTTGTTCATGATTGGTCACCTAGTTCTATGAATGGACTTGTTTCCATGTAAAAAAACAGTTTTCTACAATATAAATTTTAATGGTTGCTAATTTACTCAACGAATTGTTGGTTGTTTTCTCTTTATCACTATATAAGCAGATTACGACAAACAAATTTGTGATAATTATTAGTGTTAAATGTTTAGTATTGTTTTATGTAATACCTTAAAGTTTGAGCCCAATGTTGACCCTTGAAAATACTCTATTAACAAAGTTTTATCTCTGTGAGATTCAGTGACACATACCATGGAAGCATCTGTCTGTCCCTTGGAACTGAGCAATCTTATTGTCAGTTGGAGGACCTTATTGACGTTTATCTCCATGATTCTTCTTAGATTGCATTGGCCATATTGCTATGATCCCTTACAATCTGTATTTTTTACTGTTCCAGAACACAGATGCTGCTCTGCTCCCCTGTATCAGTTATCCAGCATTTGCCCTGGATGATGAAGTTCTGTTTAGCCAGACACTTGATAAAGTGGTTAGAAAATTAAAAGGAAAATATGGATTTAAGCGTTTCTTGAGAGATGGGTATAGAACATCATTGGAAGATCCCAACAGACGCTACTATAAGCCAGCTGAAATTAAGGTATCAAAAAATATTCCACGTCAGTAGCACATCAGAGTGATCAAAAGCACTCATCTAGAGCCCGACTCATTGGGTTTGAATTCTAGCTCTGCCACTGAATAGCTCTGTGGCCTTGGGCAAGTTAATTAACCTCTATGCTTAATATTCTTTGTTAGTAAAATAGTACATCATGAGGTTCTTGTGAGAATTAAATGGCTTAATTTTTATGAAAGTGCTTAAAATAGTGTTAGGCACATAATAAGTACTTAATGAAATATTAGCTTTTATAACCAGTGAGGCCTATTTGCTCAGTTTAGGCCATATTGATTCATTGGGTGAACAGCTTTTCTATTGCATTTTCAGTCCTTTGCCTGACTGTTACATACCTTTGTCTTAAATAATGTCAGATTTCTATGTGTGATCCAGTTGTCAATCTGTTAAGTGTTTAATGTTCTCATTAAAACTGATGTTCCTTCTCCTCTTTCTTTTTCTATTTCATTCGAATACTTCCCTTTGAAATATGTCTTTTGAATATTTAGTTTTAAATTTTCTTTTTTCAAACACTTACATATACCACAAGTTTATACTAGTTACTTTTAAGCTGTTCAAAAAATTATACCATCCCCCCAAAAAGTAAGCACCATACACATTACTAAAGACTTTGCTTAGTGGGGTAGATTGAAAATTATTTTTGTAGGTATACTCATAACTTTGATTTACACATTGAAAATAGGTAAAATCCCCATGGATCTGTATTCATTTGACCCTTGAAGAACATGGGTCCATTGGACTGCATGGGTTCATTTATATGCCTGGGTCCATGTATATGTGATATTTTTCCATGAATATATTGAAAATACGTTATAGTATTGTAAATGCATTTTCTTTATGGTTTTCTTGATAGCATTTTCTTTTCTCTAGCTTACCTTATTGTAAGAATACAGCATATAATACATGTAACATTCAAAATATGTGTTAATGGACTTTTTGTATTACCAGTAAGGCTATTAGTTAAGTTTGGGGCAGGGGGTGAGTCAAAAATTATATATAGATTTTTGACTGACTAGGGTGCTGTCAGTAACAACACTGTTCAAGATTCTATTGTGTAGAAAATATCTAGGCAATGTTAGGCCTTGTAATTTGTTTGGCAATTAACATACCACTCTTTTAAAATTCAATATATGCTTAGTTTTGCAGGACAGCTAGATAAGCTATTTATCATTTTATTTAATTTCACAGTTGACTACCATCTGGGAACATTAGAAGCCATTTTATTGTGTACATTTTTAAAATTTCACAGCAGTGTTAGAGTGTTACAATCTGTTAGGTTGGGCCAAAAGATCGATTTATCTCTTAAATGCCTTCAAATAGTTCTTTCCCATTTAATTTATTTTCTGAGCTAATTTACAGCACTTACATATGAATTGGACTGCCTGCAACTACCACCTTGCATACTTTCCCTTTGGATCACTCCAGCAGGCTTTCTATTGTCTTTGTGCCTGCTGTTGAATACCACCAAAGAGATCCATTTGAGGTGGAGAGGTGCCACCTCAAATTCAGGATATCACCTTGATTAGTTCTCATCAGGACTTTCACTTCTTGTCAGTCCGGCTATGTAACTCTGTCAGGAACTCCACATGAAAGCTTTTCCAGCTTTTCTGCCATTGTACTCAGCTTCCCAGTGTGCTTATTTTCTGATAGCCTTTCATTCCTATATGGCCTCCTCTGCTGCATCTCTCCTTCCCTTCTTACTTATCTCCATCTCCAGTCTCACAGAAGGTGCTACCTGGTTCTTCAAAGGCTAATCCTGCATATCTGCATCCTATCTTGTTCTCGTATTTTTTGGGACTCAAGCTGAGGGTTTTTTATTTTTTATTTTTCTAGAGAAAAGAATATTCACCTCTCACTTTTTTCTCATCTTCTCTACTTTTACCTCCCCTCTGTTTTGCTCTCCCAACTTTAGTCAGTTTCTCTTCCCCTTCATAACATGCTGATGTTTGTCATTAACAAAACAAAAGCCATCCATCAAGCTTTGTCCCTCCCTTCCTGTTTCTCTTAGTAGCCACCCCTCTGAAAAGCTTGGTCTGTACTTGAAGGCTCCCCTTTGCCTCCTCTCCCTTACTCTTGCCCTTTATAATCTGGATCTTCCTCTCCCTTACTCTTGCCCTTTATAATCTCCCCAACACTCCCCAGCACTTGTGCTGGGAACATTCTCCTCCATTTGCTATCACCCTAGTCTTCCTGGTTTTCTACTTTCAGTCTCATTGTCCTTCTCGGTCTCTTTCGTAGGTTCTCCTTATGCTGCCTCTTAAAAATGTATTTTCTTTTGTGGCCCATACCTCAGCTCTATTTGTTTTTCCTTCTACCTATGCTCTTATAGCTTCATCTATCACTGTTTACCCAAGATCTCTACCCTAACTCATACCACTTCCTCTGAATGCCCTACTTATATGCAGTGGCCTCTTGGACATCCTCACTTGAATGCTCTATGTTCAACTCTCATTCTTCTGCTCCAGTTCCAAACCAGAGAGTCATTTTAGGCTCTATGCTCTCAGTCACCCACCTTTGTTGTTCACCAAGCCAGGCAGAGTTAGTTCCTTAGAATCTTAGCATTCATTCTCTTTTGTACTATTGTTCTTTGGTTTAGGCTAGTTGTTGAGAACCTGAGGTGATTCCCCACCCCTACATTTGACAATGTCTGCAGACATTTTTGCATATCACAACTGGGTGGGTTCTACTGGCTGAAAGGTGTAAGCTCAGCTCGGGATGCTTCTAAACATGTTACAACACACAGGATAGCCCCTACAACAAAGAATTGGCATAAAATGTAATATTACTAAGGCTGAGAAATCCCAGATGAGCTATCATCTTTTCTCTTTGGATTATTCCAGCAGCCCTCCTGGTAATCTCCTTATTTCTTGTCCTACACCTATCTTCAGTACTGTCAACTGCTCAACCTGAGGATTATATCTAAGTAAATCTGATCTGTCTAGTATTGACCATCGGGTTCCTGTTACTTCCAAATCAAAGACTCAATCTCTAAGCATGACCTCCAAGGCCTTTCCTAATCTGGCTGGTCTGGTCCACCAGTTAGGCTTCAGTTTTCACTAGTTCCTTATTTATCCCAGAAGTGCTAGACTGATGGTAGATTTTTTTACTGCCCTTTATGCTTTTATACATCTATAGCTTGTTTGTTTTTTTGTTTTGTTTTGTTTTCTCTGGATAGAGTTGCTTTAGATCATCTCTCCAGTGAAGTCCATCAAGTATTCGTTGAACTATCTTTTCTGGAAATCCTTTCCCTGACCTCCAAAGCAGACTCAGGTGTTTTATTTCCTATGTTCCTGATATACCATACATAGAGGTCTCCTACTGCACTGTAACTATTCACACTCAGGCCCCCGCACTAGCCTGTGAGCCTCTGAGGGCAGGATCTCTATCTTTTGTCTTTCTATCTCTCTATCCAGACCTTAGAACATACTCAGTAAATATTTATCAAATGATAAATATTGAATCAATGAAATAAATGTTCAATTGATGGATTGAATGAATGAGCTTTTGAATAAGAAGAATCCTGAGAAAACTTAAAAATAAAATACCAATGAAACTGTTTATAAATTCAGTCTAACTTTAAGCTATTACTATAAATAACTTACATATAACCTAACTATAGTTATTCTAATCTGATTGTTAGTGAAAAATTAATATTTTATTTTCTGTTGTAGCTATTTGATGGCATTGAATGTGAATTTCCCATATTTTTCCTTTATATGATGATTGATGGTAAGTGAAAGTTTTCCTGAAATATAAGCTATAGGAGGATATAAATGGTTTAAGGAAGAGCAGG
>NW_006159944.1:11455-12649 GCF_000334495.1 Tupaia belangeri chinensis
ATAGAATATTCTTCAGTGATGTTCACTGCTCTACATTTTTATATGCTGCTCTTCTGCTTTCTGATGAAATGTTAAATAATTTAAAGACTTTAAAAAATACTTTGAAATATTTAAAAATGGTCCTAATATATTATTCATATTTACAAAGAGAAATTTTTTATTAATAGAAATCATGAATACTATAATCCATGACAATGTAAATATCTATAACATTTGTAATTTAGAGAAATTTCAATCAAAATTCAGTTTTCAATTCTAAATGCTCATATGACTTTCTAAGATCAATTTCTTGGGAAAATATACATATATGCATAACTTTTTTCAATTTTATTTTTATCACTTACATAGAAAATACCTGAAATTTTTATAACTAGGTTAATTGATTTTTTTTCCAGACATAAAACTTTTATAAATGCTTATTCAGCTTAGCTGCTGTTGGATTTTGTATTTTACATTTTAGGAGTTTTTAGAGGCAATCCCAAACAAGTAAAAGAATATCAAGATCTTTTGACTCCAGTACTTCATCAGACCACAGAAGGTATCGTTATTATTTCAAGAAATTCTTCCTACCAACAATTCCTTAATATTACTTTGAAATGTGTAAATGAGTCCTCTATGAAACACAGAAACTTACATTAAATTGAAAAAGATGAATGGAGCTGCAAATGAAATTAGAAAGAATAATTGCTATTAATTTATTATAATAAATGTGTTTTTATAAGGAGTTCATTAGGCAAGACAAGGATGGAGATGGATTTAAATTGTCATGGCTATAGAAATTCCAAATTAGTCCACCAGGTGTACAGAGGTTTGTCATCTGTTCCTTATTATATAATTCCTTTACTCTGTGTAGTGTGACAATAATATAAAATGACTAATTTTTATTTATAGCACCAAAAATGTTTTGGTCAGGTGAATACTACCGTTTTTCCCCACCCAACCCCCCACCTCTCATTTCAAGACACTGTTCTTATCTAAAGATACCATGTGTCAAACATCTCCCTCAGCACTTTTCATGTTTGCCCTTATTTAATCTCCCCACCAAGATTTTCCCCATTTTACAGGTGAAAAAAATTAGGTTTTAAAGGTTAAATAAAGTCACACAACTATTCAACACACACTCGATCTGAGACCTGACTCCTTAATAATATATATATATATTTTTTTTTTTTTTTTTTTTTTTTTTTTTGGGGG
>NW_006159944.1:21764-58294 GCF_000334495.1 Tupaia belangeri chinensis
TATATATATATTTTTTTTTTTTCTGTTTTTGGAGAGGTTTTTGCTATAAGGCGCATGCGCTCGTCAGAAAGACAGAAAGAGACAGAGAGACAGAAAGCAAGAAATCACCCCCAAGGGAGGATGGCCACGCCGCAATCCCTTCTCCTCCTGGAGTGAGTTTAAGCCACCGGGTCTGGGACTCGAACCGTGGTCGACTACATGGGAGTCTGGCAACATAGCCTTTACGTTAACTGCTGGTCCCTCCTTAATAATTCTTAATAACTATTTTGTATTCCCTTCAGAATATTCTATTATTAATATATTTATATTTTCATGCTATAGTGTGAAATACTTCATCAGAAGTGAATCAAATGTACCTTTTCATACAAATATTAAATGATAAAACAATAAACAAAGGCACTAGCATTGCCAAGAATGTGCTAGCTTCCTCTTTGGAAATGCTTACAGGGCCCTTAGCATTATATTTTGAAAGTCTGCTAGGATGCTAAAATGTCTTTTTTTTCACGATAGGTTTAATGTTTTAGAAATGGTCAAAAGGCCCACTCTTATATATTGGGTTGTTGGGAAAGTCATGATGCTTTTTTTGTGCAAAAACATAGAGTGAGTGAGGGAAAAGAGTCTGATGAATGACATTAAGGAGAAGAATAGAGAGGCAAGGCATTATGGGACTGAGAAATGGGTTATTATCTGTTGAAGATAATGTATATAGTATTCTCAGCTGGACTGCTAAGAAATGTATACATGATGGAATATTCACTTTGCACGCTAAGTGACATATGTGATTGAATATATAAAATAAAGAGAAATAAAAAATATAAAAAACATAAGAGGACCAGCAGATGGTGTAGTGATTACATTGTTGGATTCTCACATGGCTGACCACGGTTCTAACCTCAGACCCAGTGGCTTGAAAGTCATGCCAGGCACGTGTGCCTGGATGTGCAAGATCCCAGGAGGAAAATGGAGGAGAAGGGATTGTAGTGTGGCCATCCTTTGTGGGGTGATTTCTCACTTTCCCTCTCACTGTCTCTTGTCTCTCTCTCTTGTGAGGGCATGTGCCCTATAGAAAAAAAACTCTGAAAAAAGAAAGAAAATAGAAAAATATGTCATGACTTTCCTGACAACCTAATATGAATAAAGTATGTTGGTTTCAGTCAAACATCAACAGAGCCCATAAAAGAACATAACTGGCATTTCTATATAACCGAAAGACTAATTCTCAAAAGAATTCCAAAGGATATATTCTAAAACTTTTATAATTTCAATGCATTAACATAATAGGAATATTGTTTATTGATCCATGAGCAGCTTTGAAAACATATTTATTTGGAAATTTAAATTTTATGGTATGTTGATTAAGAAAATGAGTGATCTGAGCCAGCAGATGGCATGAAGGTTAAGATTCTGGATCCCACTGGTTCACGTCCCAGACCTCGCAGCTTGAAAATCATTCCGGGCATGTGTGCACACATGTCCAGAATCCCGAGAAGAGATTAGAGGAGAAGGGATTGCCATGTGGTCATCTCTCCCTGGGGGTGATTTCTTATGTTCCCTCTATCTCCTGTGTCTTTCTCTGGCAAGTGAAAGCACCCTATAGCACAAACAAACAAACAAAAAAAGATGGTCTTCTAGACAGAGTGCACAAACTGGCAATCATAGTATTGGGCTCCATTCTTGTCTCACAGGAAGTTCATGATATTCTTTGGAGTTTTCCACAGATCTCAGTAGGTACTTCATATTCTATGTGTACACTTTAAAATGCTTGGAATGTGTAAGGTTATGAAGTGTTTATGGATAAACATTGAATTCCAAGTAAATATTACTTTTTATAAGTGGTTCTCTATATGTTTTTACTCAAAATAACTTTATTTTCAAAAAGTGAGACATAATGTAATGAATTGTATAATGAATGTAATATTTGAAATCAGATCTTTCTTTTTTTTTTTTTTTTTTTGCTACAGGGCACATGCATTCGCCAGAAAGACAAAGAGAGACAGAGGTAGAAAGCAAGAAATCACCCCGTGGGGGCGGGGGTTGGGAATGCCACAATCCCTTCTCCTCCATTCTCCTCTTGGGATCTTGGGCACGCATGCACATGCGCCTGCCGTGAGTTTAAGCCACCGCATCCAGTACTCGAACTGCAGTTGGCTACATGGGAGTTTAGCAACATAGCCATTATGCTAACTGCTGGTCCCAGATCTTTCAATATCTAAGGGAGACCCCTGATACATTGAGGTGGTAGTTTAGTGTATCCCACTTTAGGCTTTATTGTGCCCAAAGAGTGATATTCTAAGTATTCTCTGTATGTCATAGACTTTTTTTTTTTTTTTTTTTTTTTTACTGGTTTTAGACACAGATATCACTACTTATTGATGCATGAAGAAGGCAACAAAATATTAGGGAGATCTGTACAATTTTACTAGAAAAACTAAGTTTACTATGGGCTGATGTTGAAAAAAGCTACTGTAGCACTCTAAGAGAATGTGGGCTTTTCCCCCCTCTTTATATCATCCACAAAGATGCTACTCTTTAATGCTAGTTTCTATCAGGGAATTTTTTTAAATGGGTTGGTCATGGGGGAAGATGGATTTTTTTGTTTCAATGATATTGAGTGGCAGCTAACAGGCTTAATGTTTAAATGGGGAATTTCTTTAAGCAATGATGAAAGGTTATAATTCTTCATTTAAGATTGCACAGTGTCTCACTTGTGAAGCTTCCACAGACTAATCCTACTAAAAATAGCTTCCTGTCTATCTCTAAATATTTGTGTAATATATATTTGTTGATTCATTTTTAAGAGAATTATTTTATTTAACTTTATTTACGTTTTTTAAAAATTTTGACCAGAGTGAGGGAGAGAAAGTGAGAAAGCAAGCCACCAGGTCTGGGACTCGAACCGCAGTCAGCCATGTGAAAGTCCAGCACCCTTAACCACCATGCTACTTGTTGGCCTATATTTGTTGACCCATTTAAAGCTGTTAAAATTAAGTGTTGTTAAGGGAGATTGTATAGACATTGTTGACAAAAGCATAACAATATTCTATAGAAGTGGTTTTTTTTTCTCTTTTTTGTTTTTGATTTTTTTACCATAGGGCATGTGTGCTCTCCAGAGAGACACAGACGGACAGAAAAAGTGATAAATCACCCCCAGGAGAGATCACAATGCCACAATCCCTTCTCCTCTGGGGATTTTGGTCACACATGCACATATACCCAGTGTGATTTTCAGGCTGCTGGGTCTGGGACTCTAACTGCCCGGTCAGCCCTGTGGAATCTAGTTTTAACCACTATGCCACTAACTAGCCCTAGAATTGGTGTTTTAAAGTCAGCTTTTCTCCATGTTTTTCACTGGCAGTATCTTGAGGAAGTCAGAATATCCCATTTTCTCTAGCTTATCAAATGTGTTACCTCCTGTACAACCTTTTTCTGCCCCTGCTTTCTAATCATTGCAATTTCTTAAAGGGATATTTAGAGGATAACACTGATTTGTTATATTTCAAGTACTTATTTTTAAATTCCATAGGATATCCTGTCATACCCAAGTACTATTATGTGCCAGCTGACTTTGTAGAGTGTGAAAAAAGAAACCCAGGTAGTCAAAAGCGATATCCTAGCAACTGTGGCCGTGATGGAAAACTATTTCTTTGGGGACAAGCACTTTATATCATCGCAAAACTCCTGGGTAAGTGGAGAAGGTTGGGAACTTTTTTTTTATTGTTACCATGATATAAGTACAATGTCTTTGCTGACTTTTTTCTTGGATGTGAGTGGTATTTCATGCTGTTAAGAGGTCTTTGGGGAGTTTCTTAGTATGCGAAGGTATATTAATGTATCTATTGCCCTGAATGATGATGGACAGTTTCTGGGAAGAAAGTCAAATAGGTATGGGTACCATTATGATCATTTAGGATGCGCATTCAGCTTAGTAAATAGGTTTCTAGCAGAAAACTATAGGAACTCTGAGTTACTTTTATAAGTAAATGATGTAATAACAATTCTGATTTAATATAAAAGTCATGCTTGATCATAGCTTTAGTAAATCACTTGTCTGAAGAAATCGATCATCTCAAAGTTCTCTTCATTCCAATAAATACATATTGGCAACTTTCTCAGTTAGCAAAGGCTTAATGGGACCATTATTCCAAGTTCTCTGAAGCATTGTTTTTCAGCTTCTACAACTTCAGCAGTACAACATCAGTACTCTTAGACACTTTAAAATGAAGGCAAATTTGATAAGCACAAAAAGAGCATTAAACATCTACTTGCACTAGTCTTTGTTAAAATTTCAAATATTTTTGGCATTTTCATCAAAAGAGCTATCATTTTATAGTCAATTCATTTATAACAAATAGATGGTAAAACAGACTAATTGTAAATACCATACCTACCCTAAAGAACTGCTTAATGTGTAAAATACTGTTATTGTCTTTGTTGTTTCTAGCATTATTCCATAAATGCTAAATTTGTTTGTGCTGTAAGAATAATCATTTTTGATTCTTTTTTTTTTTTTTTACATTCCATTAGGGAAGAATATTTCAAAGGCCAGATTTCCAATCTGAGCTTACACAAATGATGTGTAAGAGCTGACAGAAACTAACCAAAGAGAAAATTAAGTTAATGCTGTTTTCAGTTTGCTCCTTTCCTAACTGCATTCTGAGTCTCTATATATACTTAATGCTAATTTAAGAACATACAGAAAAATTTTCTTTCTTTAAAGGGACAGGCTTTTGACAAGAACTTTATATTATTTATATAGGCTTTACTCTTAGATTATGTATAAATGCAAGCGAATACACACGACATAGTTTCTTAGAATCAAGCCAAGTTGGAAAGGTTATCTCTGGTTAATATGTTAATTCCATCTCACTAGCACAAATACAAAGCAGCTTTGTGGATACTCACTGCTAAGTAAAACAAATTTTAGCAGAAGTGTACTTAACCTATGTAAGGATAAGAATTTTTAAGATAAATTCTTAAGATTCTATATGTTATGCTTGGAAATTATAAATGAACATGCTGACATTTTTCTGTGATTCTGAGGCTAAAAACTGACAACTGGGATCTGAGATTTTTCCTGCTCTAATATTTATAGATCCAGTTTTGTGTTGGTGCAACTAGAAAGAATGCTGTTTGAGCAAAGCCTCTGGATAAAATCAACAAGGCTAATGATTTGGGAATGCAAAATTAACTATATCCTACCTACATAAACAAATTGTGCTTTAAAAGAAGAAAAAGATCAAGAACAGAATCAATCAGTAAAAAGCATTAGACCACCCATACTCTGAAAGAAATGTGTTGAATATAGGTCTTGAATGTAGACTGTATTTTCTCATGTTAAGACTAGAATGATTAGAAATAGTACAGGTCATACCTCCATTTCTGTTTTATGACCGAAAAGGAGAATACTGCCAGAATGCCTTTAAAGAGTCAATTTCTGTTTTCTTTGTTGAGTTTGTAGGTAGGAGTAGAGAACACACAAAGTGTGTTGCATACTGTGAAACCACATGTTTATCTCCTGCTAAGAAAAAGAGATGTTGCATATTCAGTAGCACTTTGGCCTACATCTGTATCATCTGGTTAACAACTCACTGGCTAAGATGAGTAAGATCTCAGATGATTGAATTATTTAGTTGTGTTGTTGTGTTCTTGCCTGCAAGAACCAATAAACTTCTATGAATTTTCATTAAGATTCCAGATACATCGTTTACTAACAAAGTCTTGGTATTCATTAGAGAATATCTGCTTGACAACATTTTGTGGGCAGTTAATTGGAGTTATTTTTACATGAAAAGAATAGAATAGTGAATATTTTAAAATATTCTGTAATATATTACTTTCATTAATTCAAGCCAGTTTGTATCCCATTGGAATCTAATAAAAATATTTTGCTTTTATATGCCTAAGTGAATAATTGGACAATAGAATTATGTGACTTCTATTCCATTTTCATAAAGAAAGGATATAGGGACCAGCAGGTGACATAGTGATTAAGGTGCTGGACTCCTATATGGTCGACAGGGGTTCAAATCCTAGACACAGCAGCTTGAAAATCATGTTGAGCATGTAGACATGTAGGGCCACAATCCCAGGAGGAGAATGATGGAGAAGGGATTATAGCATTGCAATCCCCTCTGGGGAGTGATTTCTCACTTTCCTTCTTTGTCTTTCTCTGGTGGTCTCATGCTCCCTATGGCAAAAACCTAAAAGAGAAAAAAAAAAGAAAAAAAGAAAAGATATGTTGTTTTGTTAATCAAGACCACTGCATTGTTAGAAAAAAGTTAATTACTTACTGTATTTCCTTTTTTCTTTTAAAAGCTTAGAGTTTTAGAAAAACAATGCTTGCTATGTAAAAGGTGAATTAATTATAAGACATGCTTATTTTAAACCATGTAAGATGTATTTTAAGATATAATATCTGACTTACTTGAAATGATCATTAGTTTATCATCAACTGTTATTTAAATTTGGAAGATTAGAAACTGTTAATGTAAGATAAGTCTATAGGAAATAGCATAACTTTTGAACTCTTTGAAAAATAACCTTAAAAGTATTCATAATAGGGACCAGCAGGTGGCATGGTGGTTAAGGCTCTTGATGCTCCCACATGGCTGACCATGGTTCAAATCCTGGACCTTGTGGCTTGCTTTCTCACCTTATCTCCCTCTCTCTGTCTGTGTGTGTCTCTCTGGTCAAATTAAAAATGAATTAATGAATAAATAAAGTTAAATAAATAATTAAAAAAAACAAAATGTATTCATCACAAAGGCCAGCAGATGGCATGGTGGTTAAGGTGCTGTGGACTCCCACATGGGTGACAGTGGTTTGAATTCTGGGCCTGGTGGCTTACTTTCTGACTTTCCATCTCTCTGTCTCTCTGTGGTGAGCACATGTGCCATATAGAAAACTTAATAATAATAATTAATAATGAATAAATTTTTAAAAGTATTAATCATATTAAAATCACTTGAAATTTTAAGGCCAGCAGGTGGCATGAGTTAAGACTCTGGACTCCCACATGGAGAAGGGATTGCAAAGTGGCTATTCCCCCATGACCCCAACCCTAAATATATTAGTAAAACTGAACATGAAAGCAGTAACGCCTCATGTCTGAGAAAGCTCTTCATACACAGGGTCACGTTGTTTCCTAGAAATACTACTGATACCTTCCTTAAATTGTGCAGATTTTGTGCTCTGCCTTTTACAAATAATATTCTGAGTAATCCTCCTGACTTTCCCCGGAGATGGGTACTATGCAGCATAGGTGAGGAAATGACAGCCCAGAAGTGTTTAACAGCTCACCCAAGGTCACATAGCTCATGAAAGATTGAGTTTATTGGTTTATTCAGGAGTCTACAGGGTATTTTCATCACCTGTAGCATACATGGCATTAAGATTCTTATTATAAACAAAAACTTTGCTAGCCAAATAAGATCATTTTTTTAAATAATTATTTTATTTTATTCATCATCATTATTATTATTATTTTAATTTGATCACAGAGCAACAGTGGGGGAAAAGGAGAAAGCAAGCTGCCAAGTCTATGACTCGAAACATGGTTGCCGTACCATATGGGAGTCCAGTGCCCTAACCATTATGCAACCTGCCATTCCCACAACCTGATAAGATCTTAAATTGCATTTTGATTTTGCTTACATGCTGACAGTTAAAAACACATTCCTTGGTCATTGTCTTGTGGATTGTCTAATAATTTGCTTTGCCCATTTAACCTTGGTTTTATGGGTTTTCTTATCAGGCTATATGAATGTTTATATAATAAATGAATAAAACCTCCTTGATATTTTCTTAATTTGTTTACCTCTAAATTTTGCTTGTGTTATTAACATTTTTTAAAATTTACTTTAAGGTGCATATGCTCTTGAGAGAAAGAGAGAGAGAGAGAGAGAGACAAAGTGAGAAAGCATCCCCCAAGAAGGATGGCCATGCCACAATCCTTTCTCCTCCATTCTCTCCTTGCGATTCTGAGCACACATGTACACGATCCTGGCATATTTTTCATGCTGTCACTCCAGGACTTGAATTGTGCAGTCAGCCATGTGGGATTCAGCTGCCTTAACTACCATACCACTGGCTGAACCGGCTTATGCTCTTTAGTTTTTGATGAATGAAATTTTAAATCATTAAATAGTCAGATCTTTCAGGGGTTTTCTGTTCAATTTTCGCCATAGAATTTAACATTGAATCTTACAAAGACAATTTCTGTTAGTCAGTTAAGTAAAAAAAAGATTTATAAAAATTTGGAATTTTATTGGTATAATGTATGAGGTTGGAGATTGACATTTTATTTTTCTCCAAATAGCTCATTTCATAACATGTATGTTACTGATTTGTGCCTCTGCAGCTGAGAATTAGTAAGACTTTAAAGCATATAATTTTACCCTGTAAATGATCTGATGAGCCTGTTTTAATATGCCCTGTGTAATTTTGGTGTCATGTCCAAAAAAATATTACTTACTCTGTTAAATTTTTTTTCAATTGTCATTTCATTAAAAAAAAATTCTTACTGTTCACTTATTATTCTTGACAATATTGTTTGAGGTAAACCCAGGATATATTTCATAAACCTTTGTGTGCATAAAAAATGTAAATATTAATGAACATAATCCCTATTTTCTAAGGATTTAAAGATAGCTATTTTTATTTCCAGGAATACTTGATTAACTTTGAGTTTGGGTACTGTATTATAAATGTGGAAAGCCATTGCTCTTTTATTCTTGTTATTTTATTTTCATTTTAAACCTTCTGTAGTTAGTTGGATGTAACTTTTTTCAGGTTTATTGCTCTTCATAAAACTTATGCCATTGAATTGGTACAGTGAAGACCTCTATTTTTGCCTCCTGAACGATAAAGATCAATGCAGTCAAAATGAACTGTGTCTGTTCACTTGACCTTTTAAGACTGTTTGTTACTTTTACCATTATGAACATTAAGATATTGATTATGGCAATTAGTGTTTCCATACTTGTTAACCCACCAGCTTATCCTTTTGTTTAGTGACTCAGTTGAGTGTCTACAGTGTTCCAGGGGCGGGGCTACCTACTGAATATAGCCATGACTATAAACAGCCTATAGATGAGGACATGGTACTTAAGTTGGAGAATAGAAGTGTGGTACAAAGAGCGACTATTTGAAGAAAATGCAGAGAAACAAGCTTTTGAATGACTTGGTTAATCATTTGATTTAAATCCATTTTAATAGATTAGCATTTATACTTTCCAAGGATATAAGATTTCTTAATTAATCTGTCATCATTTATAAATAAGAAAAAAGAAATTCCTTTCTATAGAATGACAGTAAAACATGAATTATGCTAAATGCTTGTTGGTCGTGGAGATTTTTTCACATCTCAGTGATCATACAAATGAGATAGGGAAATAATTTGCTACTTATCTAAAATATCAGTGTACTAATCAACCCTGTATTATGAGCTAAACTGAAATTAATAGATTGAAGTTATACGTCAGTATTTGGCCATAGTCAAGCCTATATTGGTTTGTTTTAAATTGTAATAGTATATATTTTTATCAGAAAGAGAACATTCATAATCCGCAACCTGATTTGGATAGGAAAAACATAACATATCAAGTTCTAAATTGGTTTTTTATTGTTTCCTTCTCCTTGTATCTTGTCCACCTGTGTTTTATAGAATGTCAGTGTTTTTCAAGGATAGATTAGTATGTGGTTAAAAGCCCAGATTCCAGAAACAGACTTCCTGTGTTTGTTCTGTCATTTACTGTCCATAAGCAAGTTGCTTAAACAGTCAGTGCCTCTTAATTATCTGTGAAATGATATGGCTGTTGTGAGGATGTGAAGTGCTTAAGCAGTGTCAGGAACCTGAAAGTACTGTGTAAAAGTTACTGTTACTGCTGCTTTGGGAGAGCAGTGACTGGCAGCCTCTGTTGATGTTCTCTCTCTCTCTTTTTATTGTTATTCTATGATTAATATTACTTTTGCTTGTATTAAAGAGTTCATCCAATAGGGAGTTAAAAATCCTGGGGGAACCAGCAGTTAGTGTAATGGCTATGTCGCTGGACTCTCACGTAGTCGACTGCGGTTCACGTCCCGGACCCAGTGGCTTAAAACTCACGCCGGGCGTGTGTGTGTGCGTGCCCAAGATCCCGAGAGGAGAATGGAGGAGAAGGGATTGCGGCATGACCACCCCCCTGGGGGGTGATTTCTCACTTTCTGTCTCTATGTCTCTCTCTGTCTGGTGAGCGCATGCGCCCTATAGCGAAAAAACTCTCAAAAAAAAAAAAATCCTTTGCTGATTTTGTTACTGGCTAGCACTGCAGATGTGCCCAGAAGTCATTCTAGAATAGAAATTCAATGTAGAATAATTTCCAAAGCTGCAAAGAAATTTATAACCATCAAATACCTGCTGTTTTTCACAATCAGTCACTGCTTAAAAGCAGTACCTGAGGGACCAGCAGTTGGCATAATGACTACGTCGCTGGTCTCCCATGTAGTTGACTGCGGTTTGAGCCCCAGGCCCGGTGACTTAAACTTACACCAGGCATGCATGCATGCGTGCTAAAGATCCCGAGAGGAGAATGAAGGAGAATGGATTGCAGTGTGGTTATCCCCCCTGGGGGATGGTTTCTCACTTTCTGTCTCTCTTTCTCTATCTTTCTGGCAAGCGCACATGCCTTATAGCAAAAACTTCTCAAAAAAAAAAAAAAAGCAATACCTAAAAAGCTAAGGAAAGTGGAATGTAGTTATTTTATTTATTTTATTTTTAGCAAGAATTGCACACAGGTACATTTATACAAAACTCAGCAGAATTTTTTTATGTAATCAGTCTAGAACTGAAGATCAAGAATGAAAGGAGCATGTTATATTGTTTAAGTTCTGTGTTTTTTATAAAAATACAGAAATGTGCTGAATCATTTTGGTGGAAGGTGGATTCCTTTTCTGTTGTTAAAATCTAATTAATTACACACGTGTGAGCATAACTAAGATAACTTTACAGATAGAATAGCTAGGTTGGAGAGTGTGCTCACAAACTTGCATAGATACTGCCAGCTTGCAGTCCAAGGAGGTTTGCAGAATCACCTTCCAGGAAACTCTCCCCCCTCCCAGCTCTCCCCAGAGTACTCCACTCTAAGCACATGGAGAAATCCTGTTACAGAGAGCTTCATATGCTGATGGGTACTGCCCAAGGGTGGGAGAACAGAAGACAGCAGAGACTACTATACAGTACTTTCTTCCTAGCTTTCTTCATACTCTAAATTGCCTTCCGTGTTATATCCTTAGACTTCATCAAAAATCACCACCGGAACTACCACTTAGAAAAGGCTGCCCCATGTTTACAATTCAAAAACAGCTGAGGACATTGCCCTCATGCTAATCAGTACCCTATAAAAAAAATCTGTCAGAAATCTCTTATAAAATTTGGTATTGGGAAATGCTCTGTCTTTTCTTAACAAACTGGTTTCCTTCCTTCAGAAGCAAATGAATTATTTTAAAAATGACTTTGTTGTGGGACCAGCAGATGGCATAATAGTTGTGTTGTTGGATCCCTATGTAGTTGACCATGGTTCGAGTCTGGACCTGGCAGCTTATAACTCATGCTGGGCGTATGTGCCCAAAATTCTGAGAGGGAGAATGGAGGAGAAAGGATTGTGGTATGGCCATCTCCCCAGGGATGGGGAGCAATTTCTCATTTTATGTCTCTGTCTCTCTGGTGAAAGCATGTGCCCTATACCAGAAATCACTCTTAAAAAATAATTTTGTTGAGATATAATTAATATGCCATACATTTCACCTATTAAAAGTTTACAATGCAATGACTTTTAATATCTTAACAGAGACTTGTGCACCTACCATCACTTTTGCCTTTTGTTTGCTCGTTTTTTTTAGATATCTGTCATAAAGTATGTGCTCTCACCAGGGAAAGGGAGAGACAGAGAGAGACAGAAAGTGAGACATCATCCCCTGGGGGTGGCCACGCCACAGTCATTTCTCCTCCATTCTCCCCTGCCAGGGTTTGGACACATACACACACATACCAGGTCTGGTACTCAAACTGCACAGTTGGTTATGTAAGATCTGCTTCTTAACCACCACACCACCTGCTGCCCACCACAATCAACTTTAAGACATTTTCATCATTCCTCAAAAACCTCATACCTGGGGACCAGCAGTTAGCGTAACGGCTATGTCGCTGAACTCCCATGTAGTCAACTGTGGTTCGAGTCCCAGACCTGGTTGCTTAAAGTCACACTGGGCGCATGTGAGTGCATGCCCAAGATCCGGAGGAGAATGGAGGAGAAGGGATTGTGGTGTGGCCATCCCCCCTGGGGGGCAATTTCTCGCTTTCTTTCTCTTTGTCTCTCTCTGTCTTTCTGGTTAGCGCATGTGCCCTGTAGCAAAAACCTCTCAAGGTCCCTGAACAAAAACACCCAAAAAAAAAAAAAAAAAAAAAAAAAAACCTCATACCTGTTAGCAGTCACTCTCCACTTCTCTCTAATTACTTCATCCTTTCTCCTAGCACTGGACAATCACTAACCTACTTTCTATTTTTTTATATTTGTCTATTCTGGGGATTTCATATACACTGAGTCATGTAATATGTGACCTTTTATGTCTGGGTTCTTTTACTTAGCATCATCTTTTTGGTATTCATCCATGTTGTAGCTATATCAGTACTTCATTCCTTGTTATGATGGAGTAACTTTTAATTGTATGTATATACCATATTTTGTTTAGCCATTTGTCAGTTGATGGACATTTGAGTTGTTTCTGCTTTCTGACTATCATGAATTATATTGCTCTGAGCTGTCAAATTATCGTTGGATGCATTTTTCATTTCTTTTGGATATGTATCTAGGAATGCAATTGCACAATCAGCCATGTAAGATCCAGCCACTTTAACCACTGTGCCGCCATCTGGCCTCATACACTAATTCTTATGTTTAACATTTGAGCAACTTCCAGACTATTTTCCAAAATACTTTATCATGTTGCATTCCAACCAACAGCAATAAGCCTTCGAGTTTCTCTACATCCTCACAAACAGTTGTTCTTACCTTTATTATTATTATTATTGCCATCCTAATGGGTATGAATTGGTATCGCATGGTTTTAGTAGCTTTTTACAGATTAAAGCACATGTTTTCATGTGCTTTTTGGTATTTTATAAGTATTTTATATATATTCTTTGGAACAATGTCTATTTAGATACTGTGGGCATTTTAAAACTGGGTTTAGGTCTTTTTTTATTATTGTTACAAGAATTCTTTATATATTCTAGGCACATATCCCTTACAGATACATAATTTGCCAATATTTTCTCCCATTCTGTGGGCTGTCTTTTCACTTTTGTGATAGTATCCTTTGAGTAGCAAAAGGATCTAGTTTTGACCAAATTCATATTATCTCTATTATCTCTTGTTTTTTCTTTTTTAAAATTTGTTTTGTTTTTGTTGTAGGGTGTGTGTAGTTACTGGAGAGAGAGAGCGAGACAATGAGAAGAAAAGTCAGAAATCATCCCCAGAGGGGATGGTCATGCCACAATCCTTTCTCTTCCATTTTCCTCTTGGGTTTTTGGGTACACTTGCACCTGGCATGATTTTCAATCTGCCTGTTCCAGGACTCACCACTCTTGGCAATGTGGGAACTCAGTGTCTTAAATACCACTTCACCTGCTGGCCCCTATCTTTTGTGTTTTAGTTTTATCCAAATCAGTCAGAAAGATTTACTTGTATATTTTCTTCTCTTTTTTAGTTTTAGTTTTTACATTTAACTTTTTGATCTATTTTGAGTTTAGTTTTTGTTTGTGGTGTGAGTAAGAAGCCTAACTTCATTCTTTGGCTTTTGGATATCCATTTCTCCCAGCTCTATTTGTCAAACTATTCTTTCTCCCGTTGAATTATTTTGACACCCTAATGAAAAAATCATTGACAGTAAATGTAATGGTTTATTTCTGGACTCTAAATCCTATTCCATTAATCTATATGTCTATTTAAGGGGAAGAAAAATAATTTTCTTTTCTACCCTCATAAGTCTTAGTTGAGACACTGTTCTAGAAAAAAAAAATCAGAAAACAAGAGAAAACCAGCAGGTTTATTCCAACACATGCTGGGCTCATATCCTAGAGAAGAGACCTCCACATAAAAGTATCTCTCAAAGCAGTGGTAGAAGTGACAGGACAAAGGACTAGGTAACCCCAGGTTCCAGTGGTGGGAAAACTGTAAGAAGGTAGTAAAACTTTATTTCCAAATTCCCCTGGGCCTGCTGCTGCTGCTGCCATCCAGGGCTGCTGAGTAAGCTGATTTCAGCAGGGAAGATTTATGTCCTGTACTTGCAGACAGGGCAGATGAGGAGACAGTCCCTCTGCACTTTAACTTTTCTCAGTTCAGCAATCCTAAGTACTTTAGGGAGAAATATTTTGGTTTCCTTTACTATCCTTATGCCAATACCACACTGTCTTAATTACTGTAGTACCTTTATTTCCATTCAGGATGTCTTTCATTACTTTTCTTATCCTGTTTCCTTCCTGGAACCTCCAGTACATTGACTAGAAATGGTGAAAGTGGATACCCTTGTCTTGTTCCTGAATTTTTGGGAAAAGGATTTAGCTGTGAGTTTTTTTAGATATCCTTTATAAAATTGGAGACGTTTCCTTCTAATCATAGTTTGTCAAATGCTTTTTGTCATGGAAGGATGTTGAGTTTAGGCCAATGATTTTTCTGTTGAGATGGTCATACAGTTTATTTTGTCCTTTGTCCTATAGAAGTGGTGTTTTATGAAAATTGATTCTTGGATATTAAGTCATTCTTACATTTGTGGGCTAAATCCTTCTGAGTGATAAAGTGTATAATCCCTTATGTTACTGGATTTGGTTTGTTAGTGTTTTTGTGGAGAATTTTTGTGTCTGTGTTCTTAAGAGATTTGAGTTAGTAATTTTCTTTCCTTGAAATGTTTTTATTATGATATTAGGATGTTTAAGAATGAGTTGTGAAGTGTTCCACCCTCTCTCTATTTTTTTTTTTTTTTGGAAAGTTTGTGAAAAGCTGGTTTTAATGTTTCTTTAATAGCTTAGTAACATTTGCCAGTAAAGCCATCTGGTTGTAGGCTTTTTTTGTGTTAGAAATTTCATTCACTTCACTTGTACAGATTTGTTCAGACTTTCTATTCCTACTTGAGTCAGTTTTGGTCATGTTTTTTAAAACATTTTGTTCATTTTACCTGGATAACCTAAGCTGTTTGCATATATTGATATTATTATTTTATAATCTTTAAAGATTTGTAATAAGGCTCCTTGAATTCTCGATTTAGTAATTTGAGTCTTTTCTCTTTTTTTCTTGGTAAGTGAAGCTAAAGGTTTATTGATTTTGTTGAGCTTTTCAAGACTCTGCTGTTGATTTCATTTATATTCTTATTGTTTTTCTATATTCTGGTTCTTTTTTTTTAATTGCCCACGTATATATGTGCTCAAGGGGCAGGGAGTGAAGGACAAAATTACCCTTCAATTGGGTGTGTTCATGCTGCAATCCCTTTCTCCTCCATTTCTCCATCCTGTTAGGATTGTGGGTACTCATACACATGCACTTGTCTTATATTTCAAGCAGCTTGGGCCAGCATTTGAAATGTGGTTGGCTCTTAAGCACTAGGCTATGGGGCTATCCCTCTATACTCTTTTCCTTTCTTCTGCTTGCCTTTAATTCACTTTCTCTATCTTTTATTTAATTTCAAGAGGGTATGCTCCCTTGCCAGAAAGAGGGAGAGGAATAAAGTACCCCCATGGTGGGGTGCATGGTCATGCCATAGTTTCTTCTCTTTTATCTTACCATTCTGTCAGGATTTGGGGCATGCATGCACATGTGCCTGGCATCTTTTTCAAGCCTCTGAGGCCAGGATTTAAATCATGGTCAGCCATGTGGGATCCTGCTCCCTTAACCACTAGCCCATATGGCCAGCCCTAGTTTGCTCTTTTTCATTCACTGTTTTAAGGTGGAATGATAGGTTATTGAGTTGAGGTTTTATTCTGTTTAATATAGGCATTTATAGCTATAAATTTCCTTCTGAGCATTGCTTTACCTGTACCCCATAAATTTTGAAATTTTGTCATTATATCATTAAGTACATTAGAAAATATTGTAAAATTTCCCTTTTGATTTCTTATTTGACCCAGTGGTTATTTAAAAGTGTATTATTTATTTTCCCCATATATGTAAATTTCTCAAATTTATTTCTGATAGTAGTTTCTAATTTTACTCCAATGTGATCAAAAAATATACTTTTTGTGATGTTAATCTTTCTATGTTTATTAAGGTTTGTTTTATAGCTTAGTATATGGTGTTCTCTGGAGGTTGTTTCATGTGCACTGAGAAAAATGTATGCTCTGCTTTCACTGAGTAGACCATTCTACAGATGTTTCTGTGGTCTAGCTGGTTAATAGTGTGAAATGCACTTTTGATGTCACTTTCTTTTTTTCCCCCAGCGGATGAATTAATCAGTCCTAAAGACATTGATCCTATCCAGCGCTATGTCCCACTACAGAATCAACGTAATGTGAGCATGAGGTTTTCCAATCAGGTAAAGAAATATTATATTTCTTAATTTAGACACTTCGAAGATACTTAAAGCTTAATTGAAGAGGAAATTTTATTCTGAGTGTGTTTCTGTTGCTCTTTTTGAGAGAAAGCCTTCTCCCTTTTCTGGTTAGTTAAGGATCACTTGTGGTAAAGGGCTTTTTGTTAATGAGAAAGTAGGAGGCAGATGTGTCCAACAAAGGGCCTTTCCGGTAAATATTTCCATCTTCAGAATGGATGAGTTTAAGGTGTCAAGTGTATTTGAGAAGATGCAGTGCATATGGTGGTAAGAGGACAGATGAGATAGCACTATTGTAAGGGTGTGGAGTCCCATGAAAGGCCCTGTGCTAGAAGTCTCTTTTGTGCTACGTCTCTATGACAGGACTGAGGGGCTGGCAGAGTTAGCACTTGGTGACATGTCTAGGGAAGGAATAGTTTTAAAGTTTTTACATTTAATAGCAATGGATTCAGACTGTGTTGTGTCAACAAAATAAGTGTTTGCAGGATCAGCAAGATTGCTGTTGACTTGAACAAACCCTCAAGTATTAAATGATACCAGTAATGAGGACTGTTAAAATGAAAATGTTGTGGATTGTAGAAACTGCCTGAGGAGAAAGGGAATGAACCTGAGTGTGTGCCTGGGATTCCAAGCAGTTCAGATGCATTTAATAAGAATGGCATCAGCACTTGTGAAAGATGTGCTTACAAATGGAAATATTCCTTTTATTGGGAAAAAAATATATATATAAGATACCTACATACACACCCATATGCACACCCACATCCCCCCCACACATGCATACAAGTAAATGCTTGTTTTATGACAAAAAGGGAGCACCACCAGCTGTTAGATCCTATTGCATTATTTCTCTGTTTTGCCAGTCTTCAACAAATCATATAATTACTCTGAGTGGTTTATAGATGAGAAACTATTTGAGAGACTTGTGAATAAATTATAAGATTTTAATCTTTATGTTTTGTATGTGATAGAAATTTCTTACTGGCCTGTTAGCTTCTATAAGATGTGGAATTTGGCCTATATCTGAGTTTCCACTGTGTCAGTACAGTGCAAGTGTATAATCTGTGCAGTTTGAGATATGCAATTTTACTTGAAGGAATGGTAAAATAATGAATACATCTAATTTCCCACTACCCAGTGGTATAAGTCTGAACTGTTTTAAGACTTGTGTGTATCATTTGCATAGCATTTCACATGCATGACCCACTTCTCTAAGGTGATGAAACCTCAAAACCTTTTTTAAGAAAATAAAGTACAAGGTCACCAATTTGAGAAATAGGGGCAGGTGCCAGAGAATAGCAAGGCATTTTATAAGAACATGGCTAGCAAGATCATTAAACAGTTATTTTATGCTTAACATGTAAGGAAGTCTGTGGGTTCGGTGTAATTTTGGCATATAATATACTTGCAACTCTTTCTCTCCCACTTGTGAAGGTTTATCAGAGTGCAAGTTAAGTGAGAGTTAATTTTATAAAAACTTCATTCTACATGTGGTTTTTTATGCAATTTTACTTGAAGGAATGGTAAAATAATGAATACATCTAATTTCCCACTACCCAGTGGTATAAGTCTGAACTGTTTTAAGACTTGTGTGTATCATTTGCATAGCATTTCACATGCATGACCCACTTCTCTAAGGTGATGAAACCTCAAAACCTTTTTTAAGAAAATAAAGTACAAGGTCACCAATTTGAGAAATAGGGGCAGGTGCCAGAGAATAGCAAGGCATTTTATAAGAACATGGCTAGCAAGATCATTAAACAGTTATTTTATGCTTAACATGTAAGGAAGTCTGTGGGTTCGGTGTAATTTTGGCATATAATATACTTGCAACTCTTTCTCTCCCACTTGTGAAGGTTTATCAGAGTGCAAGTTAAGTGAGAGTTAATTTTATAAAAACTTCATTCTACATGTGGTTTTTTTTTTTTTTATATTGAAATCATTTCCTAATGTTGCTATTAAATGACCTGTGGCTTGCCTCCCAGGTGGACCCATAGCCTAGCTAAGAGAGTGCTCTAAGATAAGGACTACGGTTCCTCTCCTGCAGCCATGTGGCCAATTACATCTGTGCAGTGTTGTGTACAGTTTCTGAGAGAGACATAATGAGGATTTGCAGCAGAAAGCTGCTGGGAGCTGACCTACCCCCAACCCATTGGCAGATTGGTTGTTGGGGTATATAAAATGATGAAATTTCAACATCATACCACATTTTTCAACCATTTCAAGCAGTGAAACTGTACCCATTTAAGATGGCAACTTTGATTGATAAATGTGTGACTGTCATACCAACCTTTGTCCCATCTCTCTTTCTTCTCTTATGCCTCCCTGTTCCCTGAGTTCTGTGATTTGAATCTGTCTCTCTCAGATTTTATGTGTTGAGATTTCATTGTGACTATATTAAGAGGGTAGCAGCCTAAACCAACTGTGGGATTAAATGATGGAGACTTCAGAGGGTAATTAGGATTAGACAGAGTCAAGGTGGGGCCCCCATGGTTGACTGCTCATAGCTTTATAAAAAGACCTACAGATACCAACACATACAAACTCTCACCATGTGATTCCCTGAACCACCTCAGGATCCTGAAGAGTTCCTTCCAACAAAAGGGTCTTTACCAGATGTGGCATCTTGACCTTGGACCTCCAAAACCATGAACTCAATAATTTACTATTCTTTATAAGTTGGCCAGATTCAGATGTTTGGTTATTAAACAACAGAATAGGAACTAAAACACCTAAAAATAACAATATTAAAATTAGGCCAGTTATTAACATACTGTCATGGTCTTTTAATTGTTCAAGTGAAAGGAAGCATCAGAAGCCTTTCTCTTTAAATCAGAAGCTGGAATTGACTAAGTATAATGAGGAAGGTGTGTTGAAAGCTGCAGTAGGCTAAATGATAGCCTCTTGAGCCAAATAGTTAGCCAAGTTATATATGAGAAGAAAAAGTTCTTGAAGGAAATTAGAAGTGCTACTCCAGTAAACACACAAATAATAAAGAATAGAGATTATTGCTGAGATGGGGAAAGTTTCAGTGGTCTGGATAAAAGATCAAACCAGTCATAACCTTCCCTACTCTGCTTGTGCTCTGTAAATACATTTATACATCTACCCTGCCTGTGCTCTATAAATGGAACAACAAAGCCTGGGTGACAGCACATCTATTTACAGCATGATTTACTGAATATTTTAAGCCTACTGCTGAGAACTACTGCTTGGGAAAAAATAGATTGCTTTCAAAATATTACTGCTCATTAACAACTCACCTGGTCACTCAAGAGCACCAATGGAAGTTTACAAGGAGATTAATGTTGTTTTTATGCTTGCTAATACAAGATCTATTTCATAGCCCAAGATTTAAGGAGTAGTTTTGACTTTCAAGTCTTATTATTTAAGAAATACATTTTATATGACTAACTGTCTTAGATCATAATTTCTCTGATGGATCTCTGAGAAGGAGTCACCTTTCATGATGCCATTAAGAATTGCTTTTTTGCAATGGGTTTGCTGCCAGAAAACAGGTGTCATGAAAAACACTGTTAAATCAAAGCTAAAATGGGAAAGGAGACGACTCATATCAACATCGTTATCATTGGACATGTAGATTCCAGTAAGTCCACCACTACTCGTCACCTGATCTACAAATGTGGTGGGATCGACAAAAGAACCATCAACAAATTTGAAAAGGAGGCTGCTGAGATGGGAAAGAGCTCCTTTAATTATGCCTGGGTCTTGGATAAAAAAGCTGAATGTGAGTGTGGTATCACCATTGATATCTCCCTGTGGAAATCTGAGACAAGCAAGTATTTTGTGACTATCGTTGATGCCCCAAGACACAGAGACTTTATCAAAAACATGATTACAGGCACATCTCTGACTGACTGTGCTGTCCTGACTGTTGCTGCTGGTATTGGTGAATTTGAAGCTTGTTACTCCAAGAATGGGCAGACCAGTGAATGGCCTTCTGGCTTACACAGTGGGTATGAAGTAACTAATTGTTGGTGTTAACAAAATGGATTCTACTGAGCCACCCTACAGTTAGAAAAGATACAAGGAAATTGTTAAAGAAGTCAGCATTTCCATTAAAAAAACATAGACTACAATCCTGACACAGTAGCATTTGTGCCAATTTCTGGTTGGATTGGTGACAGCATGTTGAAGCCAAATGCTAACATGCCATGATTCAAGGGATGGAAACTCACCTGTAAAGATGGCAATGCCAGTGAAACTATACTGCTTGAAGCTCTGTATTGCATCCTGCCACTAACTCATCCAACTGGCAAGCCCTTGTGTCTGCTGCTCAAAGTTGTGTACAAAATTGGTGGTATTGGCACTGTCCCTGTGGACTGAGTAGAGACTGGTGTGCTCAAACCTGGTATGTAGTCACCTTAGCACCAGTCAATGTGACAACTGAAGTAAAGTCTGTTGAAATGCACCATGAAGCTCTGAGTGAAGCTCTTCCTCTGGACAATGTGGGCTTCAGTGTCAAGAACATGTCTGTCAATGATGTTGGACATGGCAATGTTGTTAGTGACAGCAAAAATGATCCACCAATGGAAGGAGCTGGCTTCACTGCTCAGGTGATTATCCTGAACCATCAAGGCCAAATCAGTTCTGGCTATGCTCCGGTACTGGATTATCACACAGTTCACATTGCTTGCAAGTTTGCTGAGCTGAAAGAAAAAATTGATCACCTCTCTGGTAAAAAAGTTGGAAGATGGCCCTAAAATCTTGAAATCTGGTGATGCTGCCATTGCTGATATGGTTCTGGGCAAGCCCATGTGTGTTGAGAGCTTCTTTGACTGTCCTCCTCTGGGTCATTTTGCTGTTTGTGATTTGAGACAGACAGTTACAGTAGGTATCATCAAAGCCATGGGCGAGAAGGCTGCTGAAGCTGCTACGGTCACCAAGTCTGCCCAGAACGCTCAGAAAACTAAATGAATATTCCCCATTCCTGCCACCCCAGTCTTAATTTGTGATTTCATATAATGGTAACTGTTTGTCTCAATTGGCCATTTAAGTTTAACAGTAAAAGACTGGTTAATGATAATAAAGTATTGTAAAACCTTCAGAAGGAAAGGAATATGTTTTGAGGACCGTTTTGCTTTTTGGGTGTGGCAGACTCAGTTATTAGTTTTTAAAAATCAGTGCTTTTTAATGGAAACAACTTGACCAAAAATCTGTCACAGAATTTTGAGAGCCATTAAAAAAAGTTTAATGAGAAAAAAAAAAACAAAAAACAAAAAACATTCTTGATCCTGAGAGGAAGTAAAAATATCAACATTAAGAGGAATTTGAAAGAAAGTGATTTCAACCCTCATGGGTAACTTTGAGATGTTCAAGACTTTAGAGGCGGAAATAACAGTAAATGTAGTAGAAATAGCAAGAGAAGTGGATTAGAAGTGGGACTTTGAGCCAGCAGGTGGCGAAGTGGTTACATTGCTGTATTTTTACATGGCCGACCATGGTTCAAGTCCTGGACCTGGTGGCTTGAAAAATCACACTAGGTGTGTGTGCCTTATACCTGAGATCCCAGGAGGTGAATGGAGGAGAAAGGATTGTGGCATGGCCATTCCCCCCTGGGGGGTCATTTATCACTTTCCTTCTGTCTTTTCTCTCCAGCGAGTGGACGGGCCTTATGCCAAAGACCTCTTTAAAAAAGTGGGGCCTGAAGATGTGACTTCATTGCTGTAATCTAATGGTAAAACTTTACTGGATGAGGAATTGCTTCTTATGAATGAGCAAAGAAAATAGTTTCTTGAGATAGAATCTACTCCTGGTGATGATGCTATGAACACCATTGAAGTAAGAAAGGATTTACAATATTACATAAACTTAACTAATAAAGTAGGGCAGGGTTTTAGAGGATTGATTCCAATTTGGAAAGAAGGTCTACTGTCAGTAAAATGCTGTCAGACAGCATGGCATGATACTGAGAAATTTCTCATGAAACAAAGTCAATTGATATAGCAAACTTCACTGTCGTCAATTTTAAGGAATTGCCACACCACCTCAGCCAGCCTTCAGCAACCACCACCCTGATCAGTCAGTAATCAATATTGAGGCAAGATGCTCCACCAGCAAAATGTTTATGTTTCAAAAGCTCAAGTGACCATTAACATTTTGTAACAATAAAATATTTTCAAATTAAATTATGTAAATTGCTTTTTAGACATAATGCTATATTATACAATATATTATATTATTACAATATAGTACACATAAAACATTTATATTCACTGGGAAGCCAAAAACTTCATATGACTCACTGTATCACACTCTTTATTGTGGTAGTCTGGAACTCAACTTAAAGTATATCTCAGGTATACCTATAATGCAATATGAAAATGAAAAAAATTGACAGTGATGCAATCCACAGAGCTTATTCAGATTTGATCAATCATGTATGTACTTATATGTGTGTATGTGTGAGGATGTGTGTGTAGATCCATGCACTTTTATCACATGTAGTTTTATGTAACCACCGCCACAGTCAAGATACTTAACTGGCCCATTGCCATATCATCGTAAGACTTTCTTATGTTACCCCTTTAATAACCACACAGCATCCCTTCATCCCAGTCCTTAACCCCTGTTAAATACTAATGTGTTCTTCAGTTTATAATTTTGACATTTCAAAATGTTGTGTAAGTGAAACTATGCCTAACCTTTTGGAATTGGGATTTTTTACCCAACACAATCTTCTTGAGATTCATCCTAGTTGTTACACATCTCAGCAGTTTATTCCATTGTATTGCTGAGTTGTATTCTATGGTATGACTGTACCATAGTTTATTTACCATTTACCTATTGAAAGAAATCCTGTGGGTTAGTTGAACCATTTTTAGAATTCCATTTTAACTTACTTATGTTTTTTTAGCATATTGCTTTTTAAAATTTTCTTAGTGGTTGCTCTAAGAATTACTATATACATATACATAGGTGAGCAAAAATCTACTGGTATTATTTTACCACTTTTTATGTAACCACCACCACAATCAATGATAGAAGCATTATGTAGTTTTCTTTACCTTCTTGATTTTTAAAAAACATAATTTAAGTGTTCCTTATACATACATTGACTAATACATCAGATTATGTGAAAATTTTAGCTTCAACCATAAAATTTGATTAAAGAAATTTATAGGGTGAAGGATTGTACTTTAGCTTTTACTATTGTACTTTAGCTTTTACTATTCCATTGTTCTTTCCTTTCCGATTGCCCCTGCCTTGTCCTGTTATCATTTTCTTTCTGTTTGGAGGTCTTCCTTCAGATATCTTTTATAGGTAAGAGTGCTACCAACCCACTTCTTAATTTCCCTTTGTCTGAAAATGTCTTTATTTCACCTTCATTCCTGAAGGGTAGTTTTGTTGGATATAGGTTTTGTATTGACAGTTGTTTTCTTTTAGCATTAAGAAATACTGTGCTTCTTCCTCTGGCTTCCATAGTTTCAGATAAGAAATTCTCCATTAATTCATATTTGTGTTCCTCTGTATCCCATATGCCACTGGGTAGAGGGTCAAGATACACCAGGTTTAGCTGCTGTAGGATGACAGAGACATTTGCTGGTAACCCCCCATGTTGAACAGAAGTTGATTAGGCTTGTCATTGTTTCAGAGCCACTGCAGGTGAACTGGACCACCCATTGGTGCCTGAGCACTGGAAGGTTAGAATCGCTCTCTAGAGCATTTTTGCTGATGCTGCAATTTTACTGATCCATCAGTATATTGGGAATGAAGTAGAAGTTAGGTTGCCCTTCCAGAACTTTAAAGATGAAATGGCACATTGTCTAACTAGTATCTTTGTTGAAGAGCTGGGCTTGGAGCTAGCCACTTTACTGTGCTTTGTATTGATAGTTTCTCTCATTTGGCCAGAGAGAACAAGCTTTTAAAAATTTGTTTTCTTAGGGCCAGCAGGTGGTATAGTGGTTAAGGCACTGAACTTCCACCTGCCTGACTGCAGTTTGAGTCTCAGACCTGACATTTTGAAAATCACACAGGACACATGTGGAGAAGTGCCCAAAATCCCAGCAAGAGAATCGAGAAGGGATTGAGGATTGGCCATCCCACTTGGGGATGATTGCTCACTTTCCCTCTTTCTACCTTTCTTGCATGTGCACGCACCCTATGGCAAAAGTCTTTTAATAAATAAATAAATGAAATAAAATTACTGTCTATGCCTGTTGGTTGTTTCAAGCTTCAGGCCTCTTCAGTGCCTCATCCAGCATATGTATGAGCTCAGGAATCTCACTGAATTGCCATTCTTCAAGCCCTGAACTCTTTAGCCAGTCCGGTCTGGCTTTTTTCCTTCTAGCTTTCAGAATCCTTATCTGTCTAGGCCATCTTGTTCTTACATCTAGTTTTTTAAATAGATAATTTATCTTTATAAGTCTTTCTATGAGTAAAACTGGAAGATTTCTTCTGTTCCCTAACTCATCATTTTTCCTTCAGAATAATTTTTTAAATAGTGATGGCTATCATTTATTGAGTATGTTTTATAACAGCTTATTGAAATAGAATTTGTATCCCATACAAAAAGTATACAATTCAGTGGTTTTTACTACATATATTTACCACAATTTTAGAACATTTTCATCACTCTATAAGGAAATCCTGTATCCTTTAGAAGTCGCTTTTCTTTTCTACTCAACACTCTCCTCTAGCCTTACCACAGCCCTTGGAAATCATTGACCTACCTTCTGTATTTATGGATTTGCCTATCTAGACATTTCATATAATGGCTTCATATAATTTATAATATTTTGTATCTAGCTTTTTCTTTATCTAGCATAATTTTTAAAATAATCATTTAATTTTATTTATTATTGTTACTATTTTAAAAATTTGCTCTAGAGCACATATGCTCACCAGGGAGAGACATAGAGAAAGACAGAGGAAGTAGGAGAGAAAAAGTGAGAAAGCAAGCCACCAGGTCCAGGATTTGAGCTGTGGTTGAGTGTATGGGAGTCCAGCACCCTAACTATTGTGCCGGCCCCTTTACTGTTTCATTCTCAAATGTTTAAATTCAGCAGCCATGGCATCTGGTCCTGTACTTTTATTTGTTAGAAGAGTTTTCATTATTAATTCAATTTCTCTACTTGATATATTCAGGTTTTCTATTTCTTTCTGGGCCAGTTTTGATAATTTGTTTCTTTCTTAAATTTGCTCATTTTATCTAAATTGACTAATTTGTTGCCATAAGGTTGTTCATAATATTTTCTAGTAGCCCTTTTAATTCTATAGGATAATTGGTGAAGTTCCCACCTTTATTTACAATTTTCATAATTTCTATGTTCTTTCTGTTTTTCTTAGACATTCTTGATGAAAGTCTGTGTTAATCCCTCAAAAATCAACTTCTCTAGCATAATTTTGTCAAAGTTTATCCATTTTGTAGCATATATCAGTATTGTACTCCTTGTATGGCAGAACTATATTCCATTGTATGTTTACTCCATTTTATTTATCCATTCATCAGGTGATGGACATTGAGTTGTTTCTATTCTTTGATTATTATGCATAATGCTGTTAACTTTCATACATGAGTTATTGTATGACATGCATTTTTATTTTTCTTGTATGTATTCCCAGAAATGGAATTGGTAGATCATATACTAACTTTATGTTTAACATTTTAAGGATTACCAGACTATTTTCCAAAGTGGTTGCACCATTTTGTACCCTTGATTACCAGACTGTTTTCCAAAGTGGTTGCATTATTTTGTACCCCTTTCAGTAATGTATTAAGATTTCAGTTTCTCTACATTCTTGCCAACACTTATTATGTTTTTAAATCATATTCATCATAGTGGGTATAAAGTAGTATTTCATTATAGATTTGGTTTGCATTTTCCAAGTCACTAGAGTTGAACATATTTTCATGTGATTATTGTAGATTTCTATCTATCTACCTATCTATATCTTCCTCAGATAAATGTCTCTTTTTATTTTATTTCTTTTCTTTTTTTTTTCTTCCCACATAGGTTTTCCAGAGAGAGACAGAGATTGAGAGGGAGAGAAGCAGCCCCTAATGGAGTGTGGTCATGCCACAATCCCTTCTCTATGTCTCCATCTTGTTGAGATTTGAGGCACACATGCACATATGCCCAGTGTGTTTTTCAAGCTGCTAGGGCTGGGATTTGTACTGTGTGGTTAGCTATGTGGAGTCAGACTCCCTTAACCACTAGGCTATCGGACCAGCCCAGTTGATTTTATTTTTGATTTGTAAAACGTATTTATATACTCTAAAACTGAATCCCTTATATGATTGCAAATATCTTCTTTTACTTAGTGGACTATCATTCCATTTTCTTGATGTCTTCTGAAACACTGAGGTTTTAAATTTTGAGAAAGCCTAATTTGTCTATCTTTTTCTTTGCTGCTATAATACTTTCAGTGTCATATTTAAGAAACTGTTGCCTAATCAAAGGTTGTGAAGATTTATGTCTATGTCTTCTAAAGATATTAGAATTTGAGCCCTGAATTTAGGTATATGATCCAGTTTGACTTAATTTTTGTAAATGGTATAAGATAGGGATCCAACTTCAGTTTTTTACAGTGGCTATTCAGTCTGTCACCATTTATCCAATATCAACAGTCATTTATTTTTAAGAATTATTTAATTTAATTTAACCAGGGATGGACAGAGTAAGAGAGAGTGAGTGAGAGACAGAGAGAGAGAGAGATTGGAAAAGTCAGAAAGGAAGACGCCAGGTCCAGGACTCGAACTGTAGTTGGGCCATGTAGTCCAGTGCCCTTAACCACCACGCCACCTACCAACCCAACTGTAATTATGTTTAATGGTGTAAACTATTCGTAATATTTATTAGCCATTTATAAGTGTACAATTTAGTGGCATTAAATAAATTTACATTGTGTAATCATCAGTATCTACACCCAAAATGATTTAATCATGTTCGAAAGAACTCTGCCTTTTAAGGGGCTGGACAGCAGCAAAATGCAATGCTCTGTGGGGCTGACCCACAGGGGAAGGTTCTGGGTTTGTGTCTAGGGGTCTCCCTGAGTATGGCAGGTACATAATATGCCCCATGATCTGGGGGCTGATTGAGATAGATCAGTTGTTTTTGTTTTTATGTTGAGGATAGATGCAAATAAATAAGTAAACTTTAAAAAAAAATAAAACCTTCTACCCCTTTAACAATGATTTCCCTCTTTCCTCTTCTCTCTAGCTCCTGGTAACCATTATTATACTTTGTGTCCCTACAAATTTGCCTGTTTTAGGCACATCATATAAATGATATTTTATTTATCCTTCTGAGTCTGATTTATTTCACTAAGCAGAATTTCCAGAGTAATTTTGTGCTTCACTATGTGTTATTTCTCTTTTTTCCTCATGGTTATTTTGTCACATACAAAATGACGATCACATGGTGATCTTCATTACCCATTCATATACTACCATGATAAATGGGCTTTATAATGCTGAGTGTTAACTAGTCTCCTTTTCCCTCTAACCCAACTATAGGTGGGAGAGATATGATTGGGAGTTGTTTCTTGGCTAGCCTCACTGATAAGTCAGGGAGATCTGGTGGGGAACAAATTAGACCCTTAACAGACAAATGCCAGGCGTGAAGGACTTTACTTTGAGGAAGCTATTAATATTATCTGTACTAGCAACACTAACTCACACCAGTTAGTTTGTCTGGTATATTTGGAGAAAAGCCCTGCTCTATTGCTGTCTGTGGTTCTCTGTGTGGGGGTTATGGAGCTGGCCACTGTGTCTCTCTCCACTTTTCCATCTGCCCTCCATGTACTTGCAAATTAAGTGCCTTTCTGGGGCTCCTCTATGTGAAGAGTCAGCTTCCATACCTGCTGCAGCATTTGAGTAATACTCTAAGTGGTAAAATTGTGTTTTACATTGATTTCCTCTGCTTTGTTGTGTTCATTCATGTAATTTCTGTCTGCTACCATTTATGCTAGCGATACATTGAAATATTTTGGTCTTTGATAACCCTCATTTTTGTACTCTTCATTGGTCTGCCTTTAGTGTGGTTTTGTATTTGTTTCTAGAAACAGGGTCTTCCTATTGACCAGGCTGACCTCATACTCAAAGCCCCCCTGCTCCAGACTCCCAAGTAGCCCTCTAGAACTAAAAGCCTAAGCATCACCTCCTATGCTTGAATATTACATTGTCATTTCCATTAAGTGTTTATTTCTCCTGCTATACTCAGTGTTTCTTCAGACCTGGTCAATAAACCTAACTGGGCAATTTGAGCAGAGTAGATAGGTATCATTAAATAGTTGTAATGGCCATAAATAGATGGAAACCAAGTAAATTAAATGGCGTTATTTTTCATATCGTCTGGTAAAGTAACATTTGAAAGAAAATAATTTATTCCCAATTATTATTTGGTCTGTCCTTAAAAAAAAAGTTTATTCATTTATTTCCTTCATTTGGGGAGGGAGGAAGGGAGAAGGAAGGGACACCCTCACTCAACAGGGTCTTCATACTGTGATCTTGCCCCAGTCCTGCAGGGTAGGATCACAGGCATGTGGGGCACATTCAGGTAGACCTGGGATGCAAACCTAGAGCTTTCCTATGTGGACATATAGATTCCAGTACTACGTAAGCATGCCTGTACTGCCTACACCACCATGACTGGGGCTAGGGGCTGAGGGCTGGTCTGTTTTTTCTTCCTGTAAATAGGGTAGCAATCCTTGCCTCTGTACCCCCCTCTTTTCTTTTTTCCTTTTTTTTTTTTTTTCGATTTTACGATATGGTTCATGTGCTCCCTGAAGAAAGACAGAGAGAGAGAAATATTTGAGGCCAGCAGATTTTATGGTGGTTAAGGTGTTGGACTCCCACATGGTCGACTGTAGTTCGAGTCTAGACCTGGCGGCTTGCTTTCTCACTTTCCCTCTCTCTCTCTCTCTCTCTGGTTAGTGTGTGTCCTATAGTGAATTTAAAAATAAGAAGAAGAATTAATAAAGCAATTAAATAATTCTAAAAAAATAAAACAGAAAAGAAAGTGAGAAATCACCCTTTGAGGAAATGGCCAGAGTGCGGGCTCTTCTCCATTCTCCTATTGGGACTTTGGGCACATATGCACACATTTCCAGTGTGATTTCAAGCCTCTGAGTCCAGGACTTGAACCACAGTTGGTCATGTGGGAATCCAGCACCCCAACTACCATGTCACCTGCTAGACCCTGTATCCACTCTTTTCCATGTCACATTTTATTTGGGGAATATGAATTATACAAAAAACCTATCTTATAAATTATTCCTTGAAAACAAGTCATGTGGGTTTGTAAGCTGTGCCATTTTGCTAGCAAAAAAGCTAGCCTTCTGCATACTCTAGGTTACATTTTTCATGCTGTGCTAGTTATTGGTTTACGTATAAGACTCCCTGGCAAAAGTCTTTACAGTAGGAATATGTCTTTGTCTTCTTTCAGCCTAGTTTTCTAATTTGAAAGGGTAACAGAATGGAAGTGAGAAACAAAAGAATAACTACCATTGATTATGTTTCTCCTCTTTATAGGTACTATATCAGCCATTTTATACACATGATATCTGATTTAATACTATTCTGAGATAAATATTCTTGTACCCATTTTATAGATGGATAATGTGAATCTTAAAGAGGTTTAATAATTTCTCCAAAAATCACACAATTGTCAAGAGGCAGAATCAATTTGATAGTGTTAACTGAAAAAGGAAAGGAAGGAGAGAACATCAACTATTTGGAAGCAATGATTTTTTGTGATAGTGTGAAGGAGTTAACAGAAAAATAGCATTTCCTGAACGGCTCAGCTCAGTATCACGTCACAGGACCATGGTTGACACTGGTGCCTTGTGATACTGCAAGGTCTCAGGAAGAGATCTGAAAAATTAACTGCGAAGTTGTGACATCACTACAAAATGTATTGGGATTCATATAGAGCTTGTATTATATGACGAGAATATGGTTATTTCCTGCTTTCCTTTTCTCTGTCGTGCTAAGATAAAACCAGTGCATGAATCAAACACTTAGTAATTGTGTTAGGGATTTCCTTCTTCCTTATCCAGAGGATATCCTTTTTAGGAGGTTAGCGAGCTTCTCTCAGTGCTTACTCCTTCTTATTCACCCTAACTTGTTCCTTTTAGGGGGCCCATCATATTCTGTTGCCTAGGTAATTCAGGTTCTGGGTACCTACTGATTATCTGTGAATGAGACTTTCATTATTCAGACCGCAGTGCCTCTCCCATATTAACGTGAGATAATCGTTGCTTGAAGACTGTTTCCAGCCTTGCTGTTCATTCATACTTGGAAGAGGTCTGATTGCATCAGAAACTGTAAGCAGCTGACCCTGTGAATTTCACTGATTCATTGTATTTTGCATTACAATTGTCCACTTGGGATAAGGTGACCCTGTGGAGGACATTTATTTATAGTAACTGGGGGCTGAATTTCTGGAGTTTTAGAGCAAAGGGATTCTAGTTTGAAATATATATTATATTAATCAAAATACAGAAGATTCCTGGCTAAATGGGAAAACACAGTCAATAACTTTTAAAATGTTTGTGTGATTCAGTTTGAAATAATCATATGTAACAGGCAGTAGCCAGCTAGGAATTGCTTTTTTCTTCTTTCCTCTTCATTTTCTGTTTTTAAACCAATTTAAGAAAAAAAAGTGATCTGACTTCCTGAAATAGATGTTGCTGAATGCAACAGAATTTTTATATAAATAAGCCATTCTAATATCAAAGGAAGAGTCATAGATAAAATACACTGATATGAAAATGCTATTTTAATATTCAAGAATATAAATAGAGGTTTCATATTGTTGGATGTTCTAGCTAACAAAATGGTTTAAGAGCACAGGCTCTGGAGGTACACTGCATGTTTTTGAATCCAAGCTTGGGTGTGGGTTTCCTCACATACAATCAGAATCATACCTCATAGAGGTGTTGTAAAGATTAAGTGAGTTAATCCAGATAAAGAACTTGGAATAACTCCTGGCTATTGTTAAGCACTCAATAAATGCTAGCTATTATTATTAATTTAGATAGTTCTAGTGTAGACATGGTACTTGACTGAAGTTTCCAGTAATTAATAAAAAGAAAAGGTGCAAGATTGTGTTGCTGTTGAACCTGACTCAGGCTGGAAATTGAAACATGGGAGGAGACAATTCTTAGAAGAGCAGGCTCTAGGCTTAGTTCTTTACCTGGGTATGAGTATTGCTAATGGTGGAATAAAGAGATGTTCCAGGGAGGGTAGGACAAAGGAATCTAACGAGAAGCTTAACACAGTGTCTGGGATATGAACATGTGGAGATTTTTTACTTTTAGATAGTGGTTCAAGAAGGCTCACTACCTAATTGACTGGGAGGAGCAGTAAAGCACTGGCAGAAATTCAGGTGCTGATCTTTAGACCTTGTGTGTGGTTCACCTGCAGTATAATTTGGAAAAGGTCTCATAAGGTCTCTGAAGTATAGATTAGACTATATAATTATTTGGCAGGTTTTGATTCTAAAATCTCCTTCTAGCACTTCTGTTGCTGGCTACTATGATCTAGGTTATTGGTAACCTTTGAGTGATTTTTGTGGAGTAGTGTGCCCAGAAGCCAGATTGTGGGGAGTTAAATAGCGATCAGATGGTGAAAGACCATCTGTTCAGAAAGTTGTGTTTGCTGCAATCCAAGAAAGGTTATAAACCCTTCCTAATTCAGTAGATACATTATATAGTACTCCTACAATATGAACTTATAGCTACTTCCTTTTTAATTTTTGCTTCAAATCTGTTTAGATTTTAAAGGTTTATTCATCTTAGATAATTTAGGAAATTTTGCATGTGGCTTAGTTTTATTTGGTTCAGTTCATTCTAATACTCTCAAATACTTTAACCAGTTTGAGACATAATTTCTATTTAAATATTTTTTTCAAAGAAATTACTTCACTAACTCGGAAATGACAGTGTTTATGTGGGACCAAAAAGCCAAATTTACCTATAGGCATGAGAGTGAATTGGAGTACTGAACAGTAGTTCTTATGATTGTCATAATGAAACAGAATAAAATAGTCAAGGCATCAAAATGCTTCTGAAAGCCTAGCCTGAATATGCCACAGCTACACAGAGGTTCTCCTCGGGTAAAACAGTCTGTAATCTTTAAGGAGAATGAGAGTCTCAATCAATTGGTGTTTATACCAGAGCCAATTAAAATTAAATGCCTTGATCAAAAATATCCAGAACTGAGAAAAACTACATTGGAAGTAAAAAAAAAAAAAAGAACTTAAACCCATTTAATAACATCATTCTAATTAACACATTGAATGAGTCTCTCTCTAGCAAGTACACACACCCTATAGCAAAAATCTCTCAAAAAAATTTAAAAAGGAATATTATGATTTAGCATTGTCTCAATGAATATATATTTCTGGCATTTTACTTTGTGGAAAAAGTCAGATTTATTCATAAACATCTATCAGTTTATGAATTTAATCTGGAACTTACTAACTCCCCTTTTCTTTGAGCCTATTCTTTTTTTTAGAATTACTTAATTTACATATTATTATTATTATTTTCTTTTTAATTTATTATAGGGCACATTTGCTTATCAAAGATAGAGAGGGAAAGTGAGATAGCAAGCTTCCTGGTCTAGGACTTGAAATGTGGTTGGCCATGTGGGAATCCAGCACCTTAACCACCATGCCACCTACTGGCCCCAGTTTATTCTGTTTTTGTTTTTATTTTTATGTTTTTAATTTATTTTTGGAGAGATTTTTGCTATAGGGTATATACACTCACTGGAGAGCTAGAGAATGACAGAGAAACAGAAAGTGAGAAATCATTTCCCAATGGAGATGGCCACACTGCAGTACCTTCTCCATTCTCTTCTCAGGATTTTGGGCATGCATGCACACACACCCTACAGGAGTTTGTAGTGACTGGGTCTGAGATTTGAACCGCAGGCAACCATATGGGAGTTCAGCACCTCAACCACTACTCCGCTTGCTGAAGCCTATTCTTTTTTATGTTTTTGTTTCTTAGAGCCTCTTGCCATAGGGCATGTACACTCACAGGAGAGAAAGAGACAGTGAGAGGGAAGTGAGAAATCACCCTCAGAGGAGATGGTCATGCTGCAATCCCTTCTCTTCCATTCTCCTTCTGGGATCTTGAGCACACATGTACATGCACCTGGTGTGATTTTCAAGCCCCTGGGTCTGGGACTTGAGCTGCAATTGGCCTTACGGGAGTCCAGTGGCATAACTACCACACGATCTGCTTCTCCCCCATTTCTGTTTTTAAAAATCTATTGATCTTTGAAGAAAACCTACTAGTTACTCCTGTTTCAACCCCATTTTATTTAATAATACATATGGAAAGGAGTTGCCCTCTTCTAAACCAGAATATTATACTTTTGGGAGCCCCGCTTCCCTGAGGAGTGATAAAACTTCTCTCCTTATAGAGTTCTAAGTGTTTTTGCCATCATGCTGGTGAATAAAATATGAGTATTTTTGGTCACCTAATTGAGGCTGTATTTCACATTACTGGTATAATTATCATGATAGAGCAGATCATGTATGTTGATGCACCCTGGAGAGGATTCGGTTTCACATTCAGTGACACGTAAGCTTTGAATCTGAGAAGGAGACTAGCACATTTAATATGCCAATTAAAATGGATTGATCTACTTTGACAGTCTTTGGAGAAAAGGCCAAGTATGAAAGAAATGCTTTTTAGTCATAAGAGCTTATTTTCCAAGTTGCAAGTTTCCAAATTTAGGATGAAAGTCAGTACTTATTTACTAAATCATGTACGTAGTTCTGTAGATTTGAGCAAAAATACCACCCATATGCACTTGTTGCTCTCTTATTTTTCAAATTAATGAGAAAGAGAATGTTTCATGTTTTGTTTTATGAAAGTACAGAAGCATAAGATTTTACATGAATTATTTTTCTAGAGATTAAAGGCTACCACACTTATATGTGGTAAATTTTTATTTTTAAGCAGGTTATATAATATAGTGGCTTTGCATCATATAAAAACCTCTTTTCCACTTATTAACTGTGTGACCTTGGATATTTTAATTAATCTAAGTCCCACTTTCTATTAAATATGGATTTTTTAAAAAAGAGTTATTTAATTTGATTTATTCATTCATTTATTTTAATTTGACCAGAGACACACACACACACACACAGAGGGAAAGTGAGAAAGCAAGCCACCAGGTCTGGTACTTGAACCATGGTTGGTCATGTGGGAGTGTCCAGCACCTTAACCACCACATCATCTGCTGGCCCCAGGGGTAATAATTTCTACTCATGGTGTTGTATATGATTAAATGATAATGTATTTCAACCTCGTAACAAAACGTAAGAGCTAAATAAATACTGCCATTTTCGTTTTATTTTATTATATAAATACTACTTTCTCATTAAGTAGGTAAGAAAAATTCTGAAAAGACTGGAAGAAAGCATATTTTCAACATTTTGTCTTTTTCTGTACACAGTCTTTCTTATAATGTGGTTATAGCCTTGCAGATATTTGGTTTTGTAGTCACTAACTCATAATCAGTTATTTTCTGTATTAATTCTATAGAGTCTGTATAATGCTCCTTCATTTGTCTGTATCAAGGCTTCCTTTACCATACATCTTTTAATGTAATAGTTTCTTTTTAAAGAGAATTATTTTATTTAACTTTATTTATTTATGTATTTATTATTTTTTAAAATTCATATTTAACCATAGATGGACAGAGTAAGAGAGGGAGAGGGAAAGTGAGAAAGCAAGCTGCCAGATCTGGGACTCAAACCATGGTTGACCATGTGGGAGTCCAGCGCCCTTAACCACCATGCCACCTGCTGGCCCTTTAATGTAATCATTTCTAATCTAGAAGTTTATTCTAGTGAGAGCCAATTGGATTTGAAGTTTACTGGAACATTATAACCTTTGTAAAACTGTTGGTATGGATAAATGGTTTTTCTTTTCTTTAAGTTTAATTTTATTTTATTTGTGATAGAGAGCACATGTGTGCACACATGAGAGAGAAAGAAAAGGAGAGGGAGGGGAAGTGGGAGAGAGAGAGAGAAGCACCATCAGTAGGATCGGGTCACTCCTTCTCTCAGTCCTCCAGTCCATCAGGATCTTGGGACAAGATCCACACTTGTTCTATACGTGTATTTCATGGAACCTCCAGCACTGCATTTGGTACACTACTGACTATGCCACAGAGGCTGAAACAAAAATGCTTTTTATTAAAAGGTCTCTACTTATGCAATGCTTTTCTATTCTAACATGAAGTATCTTGTATTCCATAGTGTTGCTTAACTAATGAAAATTTCTCAAGAACTTAAAAGATAAAACTATTTAAATCTGCACTTACATAAAAATCATGAAAATGGAAATCACTTTTCTAAAGTTTTCTTCCCTAAAACTCACTTTATTGAAAAACATATTGTTGTAGATTTAGCCCAGATTTGGGATTTTTTTTCTTTTTTGTTAAATATGTCTCTATAAGCCATAATGCTACCCATAGCTCTGTCACAGGAAGGAGCTCATTTTTTTCTTGTTTCAATAAGAACTTTCAGAATAATTTGCCAAACCTTTATTTTTAGTCTGCATCTCATATACATGATAGAATTGCAAGAATATATTAAGAGAATATTAAGATCATTAAAGCAATCTTGTAATATCCCTCATTTTATAGAGCAGGAAACAGATTCAAGAAGAAACAATGTCTAGGGTCACACAGCACACAGGTGCAGATCCATGGCTGGAACCCAGATGTCTTGAAGAATGGCCTGGCAGAGCCATGGTGATGTACAGTATGGTGAAACTATGTATTTACTACATGGGCATTATGTTATTAATGCCATTTTTCTGTGTCCCCATCATCTCTCAATTAAAACTAAGCTAAGTAAGTTTTATGTAATTTATTATTAATACATTTCACACTTCCACAATTAACATAGTGCTTCTAATAACTAGGCCATCAAATATTCATTTATCAATAATTATTTACC
>NW_006159944.1:58325-81746 GCF_000334495.1 Tupaia belangeri chinensis
GGAATATGAAACACTGCAGTTTCTGTCATTTCTTTGTCTTTCTTCTAAGTTGATAAATTCCCCACCCCCTTTTTTTGTATACTCAGAGTTTGACCTTATTTGTGATCAATATATATTAAAATATTTCTATTGGTTAAATATTATAATTGGACTGTTTTCAAAAGACCAGTTAAGGTTTGAACTTGTGAAGAATTCATGAATCATCTTGAATTTTGAACAAATATTTCTGTTTTAATGTTTTCCTTATTCATTTTTGTGGGCATCTTAAAATTTCCCTACCCTCTCCAGCAGGTGGCATGGTGGTTAGGCTCTGGACTCCCACCTGGCCAGCTGCAGTTCAAGTAAAAGACCTGGCAGCTTGCTTCCTCACTCTCTCCCTCTTTCTCTCTCTCTCTCTCTTTTTCTCTCTCTAGTGAGTGCTTATGTCCTATAGCAAGTTAAAATAATAATAATATGAAAGATAAAATTAAATAAATAATTCTAAAAAAGAAATTTCCTCACCCTTATGTAAAACATCTCCAACCATAGGAACCCATGATTTATAGAGCCAGATGGTTGGTTTGTGAAGCTGAATTGAAAGGGATTCTATGACATGGTCAGACACTGGTCACTGGTTATGACTCTTCAAATTATATCATTAATCAGAGACTAAAGAAACTATAAAGTCAGCTCCTAAATGCGTTAAATTTGGCAATGGGAACTGAATAATCCCATGTACCAGAACAGGAGCCCTTGTACTTAACTCAAAATTGTTAAAAGTGGGGGATAGAGCTTACAGTTATCAGAAGGGTTTATCAAGATAAAATCAGGACTAGACTAATAGATTCCAACACATGCTAAGATCCTTGCCTCTATTCTGACTGGATATTTTCTTCTGAATCCCAGAAAGCTGTAGAAAAACTCCCATTTCCAGGCATTAACTCACCCAACTTTTTCCCCTCCCCCTTTAAGTTGTTTCATACTGATTTTCATTCATTCTTCTATATTTCAACCTTTCTCTCTACTTACTTATTTGAATTTATTGATTCACTTCTCTTTATCCCTTCCCGTCCAGACATCTTGGAAGAATACTTGTACCATCTCCATTTCCTTAACTCTTAGGCATTCTTTGCAGAGCACAGTCTGGCTGCTTATACTTGCAGTCTACTAAAACCACATGAAAAGGTTATTAATGGAGGCCCACAGGAGGTACTTCAGATGTATTTATTATTTCTGTTCTAAAAGTGTAAATTATATTGAGGCTTTTCCTTGTTGAAACCCTTTCAGCTTTTGTACCACTTAAATGAAAGCTCAGTGCTTATCTATTCAGCTCTATTGGACCTGAGCTGTGTCCACCCTCATCTCCCATCACCATTCTGTTTGCCTCTTCTGCTTCGTACAAACTGGTCTCAGGTCCTCAAACACTTCAAGGTTTTTTGAATCTTAGGGCCTTTTCACTTGCTATTCCTTCTGAATGAAATGTTTGTTACCAGATCATTGCCTGGCATACTCCTTTTTTGTCATTGAAGACTCAGATTTGATGACACCCTCAAAAGAGTCTTTTAGGGGAACAGCAGTTAGCGTAATGGCTATGTCACTGGATTCCCATGTAGTCGACCGCAGTTCGCGTCCTGGACCCGGTGGCTTAAAATTCACACCAGGCACATGTGCGTGTGTGCCCAAGATCCCGAGAGGAGAATGGAGGAGAAGGGATTGCGGTGTGATTTCTTGCTTTCTATCTCTCTGTCTCTGTCTGTCTGGCGAGCATACACACCCTATAGCAAAAACATCTTTAAAAATAAAAAGAGTTTTTTAGGACCATCAATCTAAAGCAGCTTCTGTCTTCAATGACTATGATAGCACCTTTTATTTTTATCATGGTATTTGTCATTAACTGATATTTTATTATCTCATTATACTATATATGTGTATATGTGTGTGTGTGTTCATACAGAAAGAGACCCTTCCCTTTGTGTTTCTGTAAGTTTCTCAACATTCGTTCATCCCCTTGGTTGTGAACACAGTGGGTCAGTATTTCTCCACCTAAGTCCGTGTAGTCATCTTAGCACGTTTTCTGGGAAGCAGGCAAGACTGTTAGTAATGTCATTTCTTTAAGATAAAAATATAGAAATATCTGGTTACACCAAGTACTTAGAGGTGAAGACAATTTTACTCATCAATTCATTGTGCCAAAGCTTTCGTAATCTCTTCCAAGATAATTGTAATCATTGAAGGAACTGCTGTCAAAAGTGTTTCCTGATATATTCATTGGGACATTTGAAACTATGTGTCTGAGATCTGAGTCTTTTAAACATTCATTTGTTTTCCTCTTAAATAAAAAGCTTGTATAATCACTAATCCAATATATAAATACACAGATCCTAAAGGGCCATTTTCCCCCTTGCTAACTCTACTCTTGAGCTGAGTTTAGCTTTTTAATCATGCTTGATACTGTTATTCTTTTGCTATGTCTACTTAACTTTTCTCTACCTTACTCTTAATTTTCTCCACATTGCTACTTTGCTTTGGTTGGAAATGTCGGAACAAGATGCCAATGCATCTCTGTCAGAATGTGCCTGTGCCCAAACTCTCGTAGCCTGTTACTTGGCTCCAGCAGGAGAAATTCTGTGGGTACAGTGTCTCTAGAAGGAATTGAGATGTGTAAAGCATCTGCCTGGTTTCTTCAGCTAATGAGGTTTTGCTGAAAAATGAGTGTAATGAAAAAATGCTGGCTGTTGGCAGGACCTACTGATGAAGGCTAATGAGCATAAATGAGTATTCTGTAAGGCCCCAAAGCAGAGGCAGAGAGTGTTTCACATGCACTGCCCTGGAGGCAAGACCAGCCTAGGATGAGGTGTGACCCGTTTATTTGTTGCCTGCCTCTTTACTTCCCTTTCTCCCTCCTCCCTTGCCTTTCTGTCAATAAAAGACCTATTTAAACCAGCCACAGTAGAATATATTATGCAGCATAGGGCATATTAAAAGCAAGGCTATTTAGTCCAACGTTCAATACAATATCACAAAATAAAAATGATGAAGTTTACCCATCATATAGATGATTTGATAGAAGTGATAGTTATTCTTAAATTGAATTAACAAGAACTAAAGAATTACATTCCATCAAAAAAGTAGATAAAAATGGGTACTTTGTAGACACCACTTGGATTTGAGTTTTCTTAAATGCAGTCTCAAGTGGATAAAGAGTGGATTTTTGGTGGGACTTTTAACTGCCCTTCTCTCCCTAATTTTAATACTTTCCTGCAACCATGTGATGGCTAATTTTATGTGTCAACTTGATTGGACCTCTGGCCGCTTATATATTTGAGCTAACATTATTCAGGTGTTTCTGTGAGGGTATTTCTGGATGAAATTAACATTTAAATCAGTATGATCAGTGAAGTAGATGGGCTTTCCTAATGCGAATGGGTCTTATCTAATCAGCTGAAGGCTTGAACAGAACAACAGACTGACCCTCCTGAGTAAGAGGAGGATTCTCTCTGCATGATTGCCTTCAAACTGGGACATCATTTTTTTTTTTCTGCCGTTGGCCTTGAACTGAAACATCGGCTTTTCTGTGTCTTGAGCCTGCCAGCCTCAAGGCTGGAACTACACTATGAGTTCTTCTGGTTTTAAGCCTTCTGACACGGACTAGAACTAAACCATCTGCTCTTCTGAGTCTCCAGCTTGCCAACTAACTCTACAGATCTTAGGACTTGTCAGACTCCATAAGCCTATAAGCCAATTCCTCATAATAAATCCTCCTTCTCTTCTCTTCTCTTCTCTTCTCTTCTCTGCTCTTCTCTTTTCTCTCTCTCTCTCTTTCTCACTGTCCCCTCCCACATATAAATGGACTTTACAAAGTTCTGTGAAAGCATAATTATGAAAAAACTATGCATGGATTTCAAAAAAAGTTTTGCACCAAATTAAACTTATACTGTAATTCAATTTTTCAGAACTTTTAGAAGTCGTGTGTGCGTGTGTGTGTGTGTACTCCCACTCATATATTATTGATTAACTCTGTTTCTCTGGAGAACCTTGCCTAGTACAAACTGTAATAGCAAGCAGTGCATAATCTATGAAATACATACTATGACATGTGCTATAGTGACTTCAGACCTGGACATACCTGCTGTCAGGTTAAACTCTGTCACTGACTAGATATGTGACCTTTGGGAAATTATTCAACCTTTTTATACTTTTATTTGTGTGTATGTGTATGTGTGTGTGTGTGTGCATGTGTGTGTGTGCATGCACGTACACTACAGGGCATGTGTACTCACTAGAGAGACAGAGAGGGAGAAGAAGAGGAAGCACCTTCATGGGGAGCCATCATGCTGCAATCCTCTCTCTTTTATCTCTCGCTCCCTTTAGGATTTTGGGCATACATGCACATACACCTAGCACATTTTTCAAGCCAGTGGGTCTGGGACTCGAACGGAATACACTGTGTTGGATTCAGCTGCCTCAACCACCAGGCCGCAGAATCAACCCCACATCCATTTCTTGGATTTTAAAATGGGAGTTCTTGTGAGAGTACACAATACCTAATAAAATATGACACATAGCAGGATCTCAATATATATTCATTCCTTAACATTCAAAATCAGACTACGAAACCAATGTGAACAGTTGAGTATGAGATACATCTTATCAAAAGCAGTCATGCAACTTCCATGAATAAGTTGTAAATGAACACCTTTGCATCTTTCTGTGCCATTTTCCTAGGAAATACTTAGAATCTTCCTACTGCCCATCTCCCAAAATCCAGGCCTACCGATCTTTTCTGAAAATAGTCTTTCAGTGACCCACATGATCCAGTGGTAGTAATGCCTCTGAATAATTTAGGTTGAGTGCTTGTTCCACCCTTATCAGCAAAATTAAGACCTGATGTTTAATGTTGCCTACTATGTAGCCATAACCATTTCTAGAGATTTCAGTGCAAAAGGTTGACTAGGCTTAAGTGACTAAAAATGTGAAAAGATGACATTAATAAGTATGGTACATCTACAAAATGGAATACTAAGCAGTTAGAATGAAAATGAGGACATGATCTCTGTATTAATACATGCAAAGGGTGTCAAGCTATATAATTATTATAGTAAGTGGGAAAAAGCGCTATAAGTATGCTGCCTTTTGTGTAGAAATATGAGAAAGTAGGAATATATATTTTTGTGTTCTTTCGAAGGCATGAGGAAACTATTAGAGACATAAAAATTCATAGTAATTACCTGTTTATTAGATGGTAGAGAACTGAGTGGAAGGGCCCCAGGTGGAAAAGACACACATCACTGAAAACGTTTTTATAATCTTTAAATTTTTGAAACTTTAGAATGAGTTATCTATTGAAAAAATAAATAAAAAAAAAAAACAAGGAGAAGGAAAGCTCTTAGGGCACATTCATATCAAGGTTTCTCCGTATGGCCTTTGAAAGTTGTCTTACACTGTTTATTTATAGTTCTCAGCTGCAGATCTTCTCGCTTTACTACTTTGGTCTGATTTGAGTAATTTAAAAGCTAGAATTTAGACAGATGTACATGCAATGTCTTAATTACCTTGGTTTTAAATTTGAGGAAGTTGCAATATTAGTACAGATAGTGCCTAGCTTATGAGCAAGTTGTGTTATAAAGATCCACTTGAGGCCAGCAGGTGGTATGGTGGTTAAGGGTGTTGTATAATCGACTATGGTTCAAGTTCCAGACCCGGAGGCTTGCTTTTTCACTTTTCCTTTTTCTCTCTCACTCTGTCCCTCTCAGGTCAAGTTAAAATAAATGAATAAATGAATAAAGTTAAATAAAAAAAATTCTTTAAAAACAATTCACTTTACGGCCTCCATAGTGCAAGCTCATGTACATGGTTGAGGCTGCAAGGGAGGCCCGGTTTCTACTCCTGACCTAATCTTAACAGACTGGGCACAGCAGTGCCTGTTGTCATAGACAACCGGGAGACTAGGGCAGATCAACGGTGATGAGGAGACAGTGTGAGAAGAGGGTGGGGAAAGGGAGAGAATGTGAGGAAAGAAATCAAGGAGAAAAATAAAGAGGCAAGACATTTAAAGGACGTAGAAATGGATGGTTTTTTGTTAATGATGACATGTATAGTATCTTCAGCTGGACTGGTGTGAAGTGTATTCATGTGGGTAAATTTGCTTTACAAATTGTAGTGATATGTAATAATTGAATGTATAAAAGAAATCAAAATAATAAAAGGGAGAAAAATACCTCTCTCTCTCCCTCCCACACATGTACATGTGTACTCTCTTATGAAAAATAATAGGAAAAAAAAGTGGTGAAGATGATAAATTTAGGGGTTAGCAAGGGGTGGTTAAGGCACTGGACTCCCATATGGCTGACACAGTTCCAATCCTGGACCCAGTGGCTTGAAAATCACACTGGGCATATGTGCATGCGTGTGCACATGTGTGCCCAAATTCTTGAGAGGAGAATGGAGGAGAAGATTACGGCATGGTCATCCCCTGGTGTGATGTGTGTGTGTGTGTGTGTGTGCATGTGCTTGTGTGTGTGATTTCTTGCTTCCCAGAAAGTCTTTGTCTGTCTCTGGTGAGCTCACACACTCTATAATAAAAATCTCTCAAAAAGAAAAAAAAAAAAGAAATGGAAATCAGTAGTTCAGTTTTGTACAAGGTAAGTTTAAGGTACCTTCTAGGTGATCAGGATCATTACTGAAGAAAATGACAAGATGAGACTTACATGTCGGTCTTTCAGTGCTGAAATCTGCCTTCTTTTCACTCCGAGAGGCAGGATAAACGAGTGATTATGATCATAAACTGCAGTCAGACTGCCCGAGTATGAATTCTAGCACTGCTATTTGCTAGCTCTGTATTCTTGAATAAGTTACTTAAGCTTTCTGTTCCTGCTGTGGTTTGAATATTTGGTCTCTCACAAACTCATATGGAACTGTAGACCCCATGGTAACAGTGTTAAGAGGTAGAGTCAAATAAGAATGATTAGGTCATGAGGGCGGAACTGCGTTAATGAGTTAATGGGTTATGGGGAGGTTGGTTGTTAAGAAAGCCACCCTCTCTTTGACACAAGCTTGCATTCTTGGTATGTGATACCTTTTGCCATAGACCCTTACCACATGCTGGCATCATGCTCTTGGACATTCCAGCCTCCAAAATCATGAGGTAAATAAATTAACCAGTTGGTGGTATTCAGTTACAGTGGGAGAAGATGGACTAAAACAGTCCTTCATTTTTCTTACCTGTAAAATGAGATAATTTTTATTAAAGCACTTAAAACAGTTCCTGGCATATGGAATATAGCTATATGGTGTTGACTAATGTTATTTTTCAACCCTGAAAGGTGCAATTTAATTGAAAATGGAATGAGATTCAAGATACTTGGTAAAGGGAGAATTAACAGAATTTTGGTGACTGAATATGGACGGTAAAAGAGAAGTATTAGGGGCCAGCAGGTGGTGTGGTGTGGCTAAGGCACTGGACACTCCCACATGGCTGAGTGTGGTGCAAGTCCCAGACCTTGTGGCTTGCTTTCTCACTTTCCATCTTTCTCTCTCTGGTCCAATTAAAATAAACTAATGAATAAATAAAATTAAATGATTCTTTTTAAAAAAAAAGAGAGAAAGAAATCAAAGATGATTCTGACGTTCTCCATTAAATGAAGCATAAGAAATAAGAGCCTCTTTGGGGTGAGTGTGGGGTTGATAAGGAGTTGAGTAGTTTAGAACTATTAATTTTTGGGGGGGAAAAAGAAAAAATATCCAAAATTAATTTTAAAAAGGGGGGGGACTGGAATTCAAAAGAAAGGTCAAAACTAGTAATATAAACATGAAATAAACTACTTAAAAGTAATAATCTAAAGCTACCTGTATGAATGAGATTTGAGAGAGAAAGAAAGAGAAGTAGAATGAATATATGATCAAGGACTTACGTGTGAGGATAACCTATCTGTAAAGGCAAGTTGGAATAGAAGGCAGAGTTGCAAAGGCAGGAAAGATAAGGAAATAGTGATAGTCTTATTTTTTTAATTATTTTATTTCATTCATTGTTATTATTATTGTATTTAACCAGAGAGAGAGTGAGTGACAGAGAGAAAGTGAGAAAACAAGCCACCAAGTCTGGGACTTGAACTTCTTTGGCCACGTGGGAGTCCAACACCTTAACCACCATGCCACCTGCTAGTCCCCATAGCTTATTTTTGAGAAATATAAGTGGGTAGTGATTAAGTGTCTTAGTCCATTCTGGCTACTATAACAAAATATTGGATCATTGGAAAAGTCATGATGTACTTTTGCATAGAAAAATATGACTCAATACCATAAACATGGGTGGCTTATGAACAACAGAAATTTATTTCTCACAGTTCTTAGAAAGCTTTTGGAAAGTCTAATATCAAGGTGCTGACAGATATCTGGTGTGGATGCGTCATAGTGCCTTCTCTGTATTCCCATATGGTGGATGGGATAAGGGGTTTCTTTCAGGTCTTTGAAAAATGTTTGTTTTGAGAGATTTTTGCTATAGGGCATATATGCTCACTGGAGAGACAGAGAGGCAGAAAGTGAGAAATCACTTCCCCAGGGGGGATAACCATGCTGCAGTCCCTTCTCCTCTATTCTCCTCTTGGGATTTTGGGCATGCATGCACATGTGCCCATTGTGTTTTAAATTGCCAGGTTCAGGACTTGAACTGCAGTTGACTACATGGTAATCCAGTTAGGTAACCATTATGCCATCTGCTGGTCCCTCTCAGGCATTTCTTATAAGTGCACTAATCCCATCCCCCTCCTCATTCCATCTCCTTGTAGGTTAAAATTTCTGCCTATGAGTTTTAGGGGTTACAAATATTTAGGCCACAATATTAAGGAAGGTGGTAAGTCACCTGGTTTTCTTTTAAAAGATGTATAGGGAACCAGCAGATGGTATAGAGGTTATGCTGATGGAGTTCCACCTAGTTGACCGTGGTTTGAGTCCCTGACCCAGGGGCTTAAAACACACTGGGCATGTGTGCATGCGTGCCCAAAGTCTTAAAAGGAGAATGGATGAGAAGGGACTGCAGTGTGGCCATCAACCCAGGGGGTGATTTCTTGCTTTCTGTCTCTCTGTCTCTCCAGTGAGCACATGGACCCTATAGCTAAGATCTCTCTTTAAAAAAAGAAGAAAAAAAAGATATTTGGAATCCGGGCCAGCAGGTGGTGTGGTGTGGCTAAGGCACTGGACACTCCCACATGGCTGAGTGTGGTGCAAGTCCCAGACCTTGTGGCTTGCTTTCTCACTTTCCATCTTTCTCTCTCTGGTCCAATTAAAATAAACTAATGAATAAATAAAATTAAATGATTCTTTTTAAAAAAAAAGAGAGAAAGAAATCAAAGATGATTCTGACGTTCTCCATTAAATGAAGCATAAGAAATAAGAGCCTCTTTGGGGTGAGTGTGGGGTTGATAAGGAGTTGAGTAGTTTAGAACTATTAATTTTTGGGGGGGAAAAAGAAAAAATATCCAAAATTAATTTTAAAAAGGGGGGGGACTGGAATTCAAAAGAAAGGTCAAAACTAGTAATATAAACATGAAATAAACTACTTAAAAGTAATAATCTAAAGCTACCTGTATGAATGAGATTTGAGAGAGAAAGAAAGAGAAGTAGAATGAATATATGATCAAGGACTTACGTGTGAGGATAACCTATCTGTAAAGGCAAGTTGGAATAGAAGGCAGAGTTGCAAAGGCAGGAAAGATAAGGAAATAGTGATAGTCTTATTTTTTTAATTATTTTATTTCATTCATTGTTATTATTATTGTATTTAACCAGAGAGAGAGTGAGTGACAGAGAGAAAGTGAGAAAACAAGCCACCAAGTCTGGGACTTGAACTTCTTTGGCCACGTGGGAGTCCAACACCTTAACCACCATGCCACCTGCTAGTCCCCATAGCTTATTTTTGAGAAATATAAGTGGGTAGTGATTAAGTGTCTTAGTCCATTCTGGCTACTATAACAAAATATTGGATCATTGGAAAAGTCATGATGTACTTTTGCATAGAAAAATATGACTCAATACCATAAACATGGGTGGCTTATGAACAACAGAAATTTATTTCTCACAGTTCTTAGAAAGCTTTTGGAAAGTCTAATATCAAGGTGCTGACAGATATCTGGTGTGGATGGTTCATAGTGCCTTCTCTGTATTCCCATATGGTGGATGGGATAAGGGGTTTCTTTCAGGTCTTTGAAAAATGTTTGTTTTGAGAGATTTTTGCTATAGGGCATATATGCTCACTGGAGAGACAGAGAGGCGGAAAGTGAGAAATCACTTCCCCAGGGGGGATAACCATGCTGCAGTCCCTTCTCCTCTATTCTCCTCTTGGGATTTTGGGCATGCATGCACATGTGCCCATTGTGTTTTAAATTGCCAGGTTCAGGACTTGAACTGCAGTTGACTACATGGTAATCCAGTTAGGTAACCATTATGCCATCTGCTGGTCCCTCTCAGGCATTTCTTATAAGTGCACTAATCCCATCCCCCTCCTCATTCCATCTCCTTGTAGGTTAAAATTTCTGCCTATGAGTTTTAGGGGTTACAAATATTTAGGCCACAATATTAAGGAAGGTGGTAAGTCACCTGGTTTTCTTTTAAAAGATGTATAGGGAACCAGCAGATGGTATAGAGGTTATGCTGATGGAGTTCCACCTAGTTGACCGTGGTTTGAGTCCCTGACCCAGGGGCTTAAAACACACTGGGCATGTGTGCATGCGTGCCCAAAGTCTTAAAAGGAGAATGGATGAGAAGGGACTGCAGTGTGGCCATCAACCCAGGGGGTGATTTCTTGCTTTCTGTCTCTCTGTCTCTCCAGTGAGCACATGGACCCTATAGCTAAGATCTCTCTTTAAAAAAAGAAGAAAAAAAAGATATTTGGAATCCTCTGGAAAGAACTAAGCATACAAAAAGAGGAATCAAATGGTAGAAAACCAATGGGATCTAGAGTGACATATGTATAATAGCATATCTCTGCAAAGAAGAGAGGAGCAGCTGTCCAAGGGTAGGTGTGAAATAATTATCACATTGCAGCAAGAACCAGTGCCCTTTATTGAGTGTTGTATGTGTCAAATACTGTGCTCAGCACTTTGTTTTCTCTAAATCTTCAGTAATTCTTTGGGACAGGAACAATTATTATATTCTTTATAGAAGTGAAAAATTAGAAACCACCTCAATGTATATCAAAATAAGCATTCTTTTAAGTATGGTACATCTATATAATGTAATAACCTGCCATCATATTTTCTAGTGAGGTAGATCTGCCAAAGAAAAACACCAGTGAAGGGCCAGCCAGGGGCATGTTGGTTAAGGTGATTGGATTCCACGTGGCTGACTGTGGGGTTTGAATCCTGGACTTTGCAGCTTGCTGGGTGCATGTGCGTGCATGCCCCCAATCCTAAGAGGATAATGAAAGAGAAGGGAGTCCTGCTGGTCATCCCCCCAACGGTTCCTGCTGGTCATCACCCCAACGGTGCTTTCTCATATTTCCTCTTTTTCTCTTTGTCTAGTGAGCACATATGCCCTGTAGAAAATTTTAGAAATATATAATTACTGAAATATATTTGTGTGATAATAAACACACGTGAAAACATCTGTTACCCATCTTTCCCACAGAAACTGAACTCCTCAAAGAGTGATACTGAATAATATTTATCTTGTAACATCAGAGCCTAAGATGAAGCCTTTTATATTAGTGTGTTACTCATCAAATAAACAAGTGAATGAATGGATATAAAATGGAGCATGCTGGTACCATATGGTGCTTGAATATGTACTATGCATGTGTATTTGTGTGTGTGTGTGTGTGTGTGTGTGTGCACTTTGTGAACTAGAAGCAGGAAATATTGCAATATTGTCAAGGAAAATTGTGTTCAGAAAAGAGGGTATTAAGTACTATTAGAAGATTATCAGGAAGGCCTCATGCTTTCCTGCTATGGTGTGAGTTTTTCCTACCCAAATTCATGTGTCGTGATTTGGTTGTGCAAGTATTTAAAGGAAGTAATACTTTCATCATATCAAAAGGTGAGGTCTTCAGGAGTAATTATGTGACTAAGATGGTACCATGATTGACTCTTGGTGGATTTATAAGGAGAGCAAATGAGACCAGGAGACACACGTGAACACATGGTGACGTGTGCTCTTATTTTCTTATGTGACATTCTGTATAACCTAGGAACTCCACTAAAAGGAAAAGTCACCAGATGTGCCTCACAGACTTTAGACCTCCAAACCATGAGCTGAATAAACCTCTCTTCTTTTAAATTACTCAGACGTGGGTATTTTCCATCATTAATAAAAGAATAGATGAGAACAGTTTTAGGCAACAATGCCAGTGGTTTGAAGAAAAGGGACAAAAGCTATCTGACCCCTTAGTGCAGTGTTGAAGGGAACTGGGCCCCGTGTAGCCAACTGCATTCTGAATCCCAGGGGCTGCAGCTCAAAAAACATACCAGGTGCACATGTGTGTGTGTGCCCAAAATGGGAAGGAGAAATGGAGGAAAAAGGATAGTGGCATGTTTACACCCCATTGGGGGGGTGCTTTCTGTCCCATGCACATCTCTGTTTATATGTGTACACACATATGTATATGTCCTCTGGCAAGTAAAAAAAGAAAGAAACAAAATTGTCAAAGCAGAGGAAAGATGGTTCAACTTTAGCAATAAAAGGAAGAGAAGTTTTTGGGTGGGACTGCCCATTCTGAAGTCTTTCTGAGTGAAGAATGACGTGAGAGATCTTCTTGGACTGAGTTGAAGGTCCAAATTCATCATGTTAGATGGTTTGTGAATCATAACTTTCTGAAATGCTGAGTTTTTACAATGAAAGAATTCTTTAGTCATCTAATAATCTCCCTACCAGATGTCACTATGATTCAACATGTGTAGTGGCCATTTTTAGATCTAAGTACTCTGTCATATAAATGGAAAGAATATTATCCTAAACAGGCCTGTGATTAAAAAAGACACCAACATGTCAATTAGGATCTGTAAACTGCTTTATTTGTTGTTGTTTAAATATCATCTAGTGTATATTCACACTTGCTCTTTATTTAAGAATCCCATATTTACCCTGAAGTTTGGAGATGGTGGTCCATTCTAAGGTTGCTTCTCCTTTTGATGAATAGTAGATCTTGTCCAAGGGAAATAAGGCTTAATTTTTTCATTTGTTATTAAAAATCCCCATGAGATTGTAAATAATTTCTTCACACCCCTTTGAGAAACATTTCATTGTAAGGCCTTTGTCATATAAAAATAGAATTTATAACATGTTTAATATGTATTTATGTTTGTTGGGGTGTTACATCATATTTTCTCTTATACATTCATTTAGATCACATGCAAGTCTGCCTGAAATGGCATTTTCACGATGGTTCTGGGAACCATCCTTTTGATTGTATGATATTTACTGCTGATATATGTATTCTGGTGTTTCTTGTCTTCCGTCAGACATAAATTCTAGTGGCATATTGAATACCATAGAGAGAAACTGACTGATGGTAAATCAAACATTTTACAGCATACTATTGGGAATGTTGTATTCATTACTATAAAGGAGTTCTATTCAATCAGTGATTTCAGTGCTCCCTAATACTATAATTTATTGGTACTTCTTAATGTTCTGTTAATTATATACAGGTCCCCAAATCTGGCCCATTTTAACAATGTATAATACATGTTATAGTGACTTTCCCGCACAAAAGAGTAGCAAATATCTAACACTGACTTTGATTAGAACGATTAAGTGTAACAGCTTGTATTTAATGAACATAATGTTAATTGTTTAGTCAACGGGGTAGTTCATTCCCTACCATAGGAACTATATTTTAGAAGAAAGCTATTTTGATGCATAAAGTGCCAAAGGAAAATTAACTAACGAGAAAGGGAATAACCCTATGTGTGGTTAAGATGTCAAATGAACGCTTTTAACTCACAATCATTCTTTTTCAAACAAAGAATACATAAATTGGGTTTTTATTTTTAGTTCCTCCTCTTTTCTTCAGAGTTTAATGATGGAAAATGACTCTCCATCTGCAGACTACTCTTATGCATCATTCAAAATAGCCCTGACAGGCTAGCCCTCTGGTAGTGATGAGATTTATGACTTTCCATTCCTTAGTGTTCCATTACTCTGTCTACATCATCAAATTGATTAGTAGGCAGTGGCAAGTAAGGAAGGAAAGGCGGCTGCTTAGAGCCAGCTCGTGTCCATCATTTTAATGAACTGCATGGAGATGGTTAATTTTGTCCTTGATTCTCATTGTAGCTGATGATGACCAGATCTTTTAAAACGTTTTTCCCTTCTCTTGTTCTGTATTACAGGGCCCACTGGAGAATGACTTGGTAGTTCATGTAGCACTTGTAGCAGAAAGCCAACGGTAGGAAACACAGATGAGTGGTGTGTTTGTGTATTTGTTTGGGGAGGGGGGAGGCGATTGCTTGGTGCTTACAATATTGAGTATGGCAGTAGAGGTAAATTTCATAGATCCCTTGACAAGATTTCAAGGATAACATTAGTGTCACTTTAAGTGCCAACGCAACATTCTTTTCATCTTTAAAAATAAATTTGCTTTAGTCAATGTGAATATTAAAGACTGTGACCCAGTGCCAGTGTTGCCTGGGGTATAGTTTTGAGAAATGAGTGCCCACACATTACGGAGGTTCCTAAAATCAGTGCTCACCCTCCTTGCCAGACCTCCCATCTGATGCTTTGTGAGGAATCCAAGAGAGCCTCTAGACTGCAGTGCAGATGGCATATTGCTGATAATAACAGCTTAATAACGTACTCCAAGTTAGTCTCGTGTGTTCCTTTCTATCCTTCTCCATTTCCTAAACTGAAAATGTATCATCTAAAAATGTCTCTCTTTCTTCCCTATACTTCTTAGCCTTCAAGTTTTTCTCAACACATACGGTATTCAAACTCAAACTCCTCAACAGGTTGAACCCATTCAGATATGGCCTCAGCAGGAGCTTGTGAAAGTAAGTGATTGTGCCTCTTTTTTCTTCGTAGAGGTAGTAGAGCGTGATGGTTGGACTTAGTTTACAGGCAAGTCACATAGTTAAAATTCAATTCTGAAATAAGCCCACTTTGTCAGACATAGAAAAAAAAATCTTATATTTTGTGTGTTTGTTTGTATGAGTATATGCTAGTCTAAATTTTAGTATCTACGTGTAGAATTTTCCTTTTTATTTTGATTTGATTCATTGCTATTTTATTATCCGCTTAAAAAAAAATTATCATACCTAAATATTTTTTTGGTAACCACAACTTCCCTTACTATTTGAAGTCTGAAGTAATTCTTATCTCTTTGGTTTGCTGGGTCTCAAGGTAATTCAAAGAAGTATCAGAGTTTATCTTTGTTGTAGTTTTATACCCATTTGGGATGGGATAAAAAGGTGATTTTTGAGGACTTTTGCACGTACTGCTTTGCAGATGGACCCAGAAGTGACTGTATTTATACAAATCCTTGCTCATAAAAGAAATGGTTGATTACTGTTAGTTATTTTAAAATGCCATTTTGGGGACCAGCAGGTGGCACAGTGGTTAAGAGCGCTGGACTCCCACATGACCAACCACGGTTCGAGTCCCAGATGTGGTGGCTTGCTTTCTCATGCTCACTTGCTCTCTCTCTCTCACTCTCTCACTCTCTCTTTCTCTCTCACACTATCACTCTCTGGTCAAGTTAAAATAAATAAATGGACAAATAAAGTTAAATAAAATAATTCTTTTTTTAAAATGCCATTTTTATTTGGTAATTATATTAAAACAATACAGGAATGAACTCCCCCCAGTGTTTAGCAGAAATTTTTATAACAACATTTTTCAAGGGATCAAGGTTAGGTTGATTAGGGTGATTTAAATGATTGTAGTGAAAGTTCTAATGGTATACCAGAGAATAAATGCTTATAGGAGAGAGGTACACTTTACATTGGAAAATTCAGGATCCCATAGTTGCCACTTATCAGACTGGACCTTACTCAAATACCACACAAACCAGAACCTGGTGTCAGGTCACCAAGAGGATGATCTCTTATGTCCTTAAACCTCCTCTAACAAATTTAAAGTACTCTCTGCACACGGTAGACAGATAAGGGTAAGAATGCAAAAATCCCTAGAGTAGGTAAGTCTTTAAAATCACACCAACAAGGTGAGAAGGTGATGTGGTGGTTAAGGTGCTGGGCTCCCACATGGCCAACAGTGATTCGGTGTTGGATCTGTAGGCTTGAAAAGCACACCAAGCATGCATGCATGCATACCCTAAATCCCAAGAGAAGAATGGAGAAGGGATTGTGGCATGGTCATTCCCCCCCCCCCAGGGTGATTTCTCACTTTCCTTCTCTCTGTCTATGGTGAGCACAAACACCTTATGGCAAAAACCTTAAAACAAGAAAAAAGAAAGAAAGAAAGATCACACAAAGATGTAAATAAATCATAGTTTTTTGTTTGTTTATTTTTAGTGATGGAGGAGTATAGATAAATTAGACCAAGAGGGTACTCAGGATCTAGAGGGAAAGAAGAGGCAACATGGAAACAGAGGGACAGCAAGTCGCAATCATAAGGCCCTTTCACTTGTAACTTAGGGAAAGCATGTTTCTGTTGATACACTTTTATGGTCTCTCACTGAAAACTCTAGAGAACAACCTTTGATAAACATAATTTTAAAGCAAATTAACCCAAATCTATTTGTTTTCAAGTCCTGCTAGCAACTTTTTTTTTTTAATGGTAGATGAATGTGTACTCTACCTGACAACATGCAGTGAAGATTGAGAAGGCCACTATGGCCAAAAAATGACTTGAGTGTGGCACTATATTTATTTAGCAGCAAACACATGCTATATTCAGATCTCTATGTTGGGACACACAGATTAAATGACCTTGTTCCTGTTCTCAGTGGCCTCTGAGTCCAGTGATATAACAGAAAAAGGAGTTAGTTATAGTCAACTTTGATAACAATAATAATACATGTTTGTACAAAGCATTAGAATCACAAAGGCAATAAGAACCTTCTGTTACAGATTAAATGAAGATTTACAGCAACTCCTGACTTATTTTATACTTCCTTACTTTAAAGATGGCATTAACAAATAATTTACAATTTTGGTTTGTGATATGACTAAAAAGACAGATTTGTGACCTGGAGCCCAGTTTCCCTATGTCTGTGTTGAAATGGAATATTGTTCTTTAATTTTGGCAGCAGCCTCTGTGTTCCAAAGTAGCTCCTCTTTGGGATTCATCTTCTAAAATATATTGCCTGGCATACTGCTCCTTGCAAGTCTGCCTTTTAAAAGTAGTGATGCACCCAGCTGTAGCAACACAAATGGGAGGGTGCCTCAGTGTGGTGGCTAAAGCCACATGGGTGGTGCAGGTTTGATTCCCAGTCCAACCTAACAGGCTAGTTGGTGGCATGCATCTGTGGTCCCGGATGACTATGAGGCTGGAACAGAAGGACCTTGGCATGGCATGACTGTTGAAAATCTCTCTCTCTGTCTTTTCCTCCCTTACCTCTCACCTCCCCAGCCTTCTCTCTTACCCCCCCCCAAAAAGTCTCCTTACGTTTCAGTTGATGTACATATTCTTGTACCAACAGCTAATCCTTTCTTCCAAAAAGCGGCATCCTCTTTCAACCCACTGAAGAAGATATGAGGACAGACAGCTAAGAGCAGGGCTTTTATCATGGGTGGTTAATGTTCATCTGTGGTGACTGTGGTGTGATTTGCTTCATGGGGATCTGAGTACAGTGCACACCTAGTAAGGAATCCTTCTGTATTTGCAAGTAATTTGGTCACTACCATGTATTGTAGTTGATTAAACAGTGTGAATGCATACACCATGGGGACACCATTGTCTTCACCCTGGAGTGAAAGGAGCATTCCAAGTCTGTCTACTTCATTGTCACTAACCTTCTGTACCATGGTTCAGAAAATTAAGGAGAGTCTTTTCACTGTAATAAAAAAAAAGTAGTATTTAAAGGAAACCTATCTACATTTTAACTTATGCATGGTTGATTGATGCAACCACTTGTCTAAAAGAAGAAATCTAAAGTTGTTTTGACATACACTTATTTCTGAAAAATTGAAAATATTTTAGGGTAAGGGGACTCCATCTAGTGTTATGTGCTATAGTTTCAGAGCAACTATACAATATCATATTTATAGAGGGCTTTTCCTGACTAGTTGACTTTGTCTAAGACCACTGATATTTCAGAATCAATATTCACAGCACATGTGGCTCAGGAGGACGTTCAATTGCTCCCTCATTGATTTATCAAGTAGTTCTCAAGCACCAGCTACTGCTAGGCACAGTGCCAGCTTAGGGGACACTATGCCATGGGAACATACAATTCAAAAGGAGGAAGAGATGCAGAGATAACTAACTCTGACAGATGTGTGCACGATAGGAGAGTGAACAGAGAGCTCTGGTAATGACATTAATTTTGCATATGATAAAGTTGTTACTGGGGATCAGTTTAAATCATAATCCATAGATTGTATATACACAGATGGTTTAGGAAATGTTAGGTTAGATTTCTTACTTTCACCAAGTGCAAAAATAAGTTCTAGACAATAAAGATGTGTCCATTTTGTTGGGAAACTTAAAGGTAGAAATCTACTAGGGGATGTAGGGCCTGGTTTTTTTAAACTATAAATGGCTAGATTTTGAAATAATACAGGAAGCACTTGAGCACTTGTTTCTTTGTGTTTATGAATTCATGACAACATAAGAATATCAAATTTTAGGATCCAACTGAAAGAATCTGTGAAAATTTTGTTCTCACATCTCTCAGTGACCCAAAATCTAAGTTGGTGTCTTGGCTAGCTTATTTTTCTGCAAGTTTTGCAATAAGATTTTCTTGGCCTCCTTTTTTTTCCATAAAGATTGGAAATGAATAGAGCAATAGCCAGGGCCAAAGAAAACAATGAAAAATGAGAAGTATGGATTCTTGCCCTACTACAGTCTACAAACTTATGTCTTACAGGCTTATTTCTACCTGGGTATCAATGAAAAGTTAGGACTCTCCGGAAGGCCAGATAGGCCCATTGGCTGCCTCGGTACATCAAAGGTACTTATGAAATTTCCTCAAAGTGTAGTGTTCAGGTTTTAATACCACATGTTGAAATGATGTTTGACCTACATCCATTATCATGTTTCATTATGCACTAATTACCTGAATTATCATTTTCTGCAAATAAATCTTATTTATTTGACCTCATATCATAGAAGTCTTTTAGGAATGAGTGGGCATCGTACTGCTATATTATTTCTTAAGCTTTGGAAAATACCTGATTATAACAATATTAACTCAAACACAGGCTTTTTCCATCATATTAGAGATGAACTACTTTGAATGTAATAATATGATGATTCAATCAAGAAACTTTAAATTTCTTAATATTACATGGGTTGTACAAGTTATTAATTTATCCCTTTCCCAAAATTAAGCATCAGTTTTAATTTTGTGGGAGTGTACTTATGTCAGTACTTATGTCACTGTACCTTAGCCTTTGGCATGGTTTTTGTTTATTTATTTATCTTTTAAAATTTTCCTTATAGATTTATCGCATTCTTGGAAAGACTGTGGTTTGTTACCCAATCATCTTTGACTTAAGTGATTTCTACATGTCTCAAGATGTTTTACTGCTGATAGATGACATAAAGGTAGCTTCAGAACACCCTTTTATTGAATATGATAACTTTGTTTTCACTGATTTTTTTATCCTGTGTTCTCAAATTGAGTGTCTGTGATAGCAGGTGAACAAAATGTAAAAAATGAAAGTAAAATGATACAGCTTAGCTTCGGAGAAAGAGTTTAAATTGCTTGTAGCATTAGAATAGATGACTTATGTAAAGTTATATGATTTGCTTCTTATACCTTTCTGCAACTGGAATGAAAGCTACAGTTTATAAAAGCAAAGGGGAGAACTGTTTTTGAAAACTATGTTCATATGACAGTAATAGTGTATCTCTTTTTAAACAAAAATTAAGTTAACAAAATAATTTTACTTACAAAGAATATCCAGCAAAATCTCAAGTAACTCATAATTCTATTAGTTAAAAATCTTCTCCTCTCCCTTTTCTACTTATAGAGTAGAGAATCTTATTCCTAATCTTGGTTCAGAGCATAAAACCTGGAGCCACACTGCTTTTGTTAAAATCTTGGCTCCAACATTTATCAGCAGTATGTTGAGCAAGTTACTTAACTCCTCTGTGCCTCTATTTCTCAACTGTAAAATTGAATAATAACAGGGCCTTTCTGAGGATTAAATGAGTGAAGACAGATAAAGCTCTCAAAATAGTGCTGGGCACATGAAGTATTGCATAAGTCTTTGATACAATGAAAATGATGACAATGATAAGTTGATAGATCAATACATATTTAGTTACACAAATAACTTTCTCTGCATTGCTGATGGTCTGTAGAGATTCAGTCTAATCTCTTTTACATGCTATAATATAAATCCATAGTAATCTGGAGTGAGAATTAATCTTTTAGATGGTAATACTGGGATGACTTTTTTCTCCCCTGGGACTGTTTTGAAACTGTATTTTTTAGACTAAAATGGGAGGGGGGAAAAAAAAAGTCCTAAAATATGTGTGATGCAATTGCTTTTAAAAACAAAGTTTTAAATCAAAATGGTTTCCAGCTTGACTTGTACGTACCCAGATTTGCTTTCAGAACATTTCTACCCCTAGGTAGTCTAAATTATCCAGGATTTGATTGTAAACTATCTTGATATATATGAATTTTGTTGGCTCATTGCCAGTCATGGTTAAGTATCCTGATCAGCTCGGATATTGTGCCATTATATCCTACCTCATTATTATGTTTTGATAGAATGCACTGCAATTCATTAAGCAGTACTGGAAAATGCATGGACGTCCACTTTTCCTTGTTCTCATCCGGGAAGACAATATAAGGTAAGTTGATAAAATATGTAAATTGTATGTGTTTCACTGCCATTAGTACTGTGAACCCTTTGGAAGCAGGACCTCCTTGTACTTTTTTATATTCCTCTTAGCTTGTGGCAGAGTACATTGCATTTATAAAGGACACTCAGTTTATTAATTGCTGATTCTATTTTTAATATGCCCATTTTGTTTATCTGTTTATATTTTTTAGAGGTAGCCGGTTCAACCCCATATTAGATATGCTGGCAGCCTTTAAAAAAGGAATAATTGGAGGAGTCAAAGTTCATGTTGATCGTCTACAGGTAGTCTTCTGAATTTCAACATGTTTCTGTTTTCAGGACATTCATCTGTAATACAGTTATGTTTCTTAATATATATTTTGCCTTAAGGTTTTATTCTGTACCTATCTTCCTAGCTTGTCACCGTCCCGATTTTTCTGATCTCACCAATCAGCTAATTGAATAGTTGCAGTGATTTCCTAAGAATTTTAGACTTGTTATAACTCATCTCTAACCCGATTTTCACATTTTAGGAAGCTGGGGTTCTTATAGGGAAAGTAGTGACCTGCTATGTAATCTTTGGCTTTTAAGGGCAAGTTGGCTAACTCTTGGCCCAGTGTTCTACAGTAATTTACAATCTGAAGATAATCCTTGTTCTGTTCAGAACCTCACAGCATTATCCTTACAGCTCCTATATTATAGAACCATCTTTGGTTCCCCAATAGCCTTAACAGCCTGTCCACAATGATCTCCGACTAAGCGCTCTGTGCTTTAGTCAATATAGATTAATTACTGTGTCCTGAATTTTATGAGTTCTACCCCTCTGCTCAGACTTTTTCATCTACCTGGAATATACTTTCTTTCAAGGTCTCCGGGCTTTGAAGTCTTACCAAGCTTTAAAGGTCAGCTCTGCAAATTTCATTCAGACCAGAAACGACATAGCTCTACTTTATTATCCCTTTATGACCTTTAACTTAAATTACTCAGATTGTAGTCCGTCATGGACTTACATGTCTTATTTCCTATAAAGTAATTGTGATCATCTCATAGGCTTTCACATAGTAGGTGTTCAATATTGAGCAAGAGGAAAATTCATAAGGGGGACCTTTATTGTGTTATAAATGGCATGTTTACAGACCCATTCACTACTGATTGTGTTTTGCATGCTTGCTTGATTCTTATTTAAGATCTTATCTTTTTCCACTCGTTTTCTGTTGCTTCACTTTTTGTAATGCTTCCTCTGGCAATTTTTAAAATTTTTACCTTGCAACTCACCTGTTGAGTTTTGGATTTTTATCTATTATGTTTAAAATTTTCTCCTTTATAGTACCTTGTTTTTATTCTGTGGGTGTTATATTTTGTCTTGTTTTTCTGAGGGTATTAACTAGATATTTTTCAGAAAATTTCTTTCCATAACTTTATCTTTTTCAGGTTTATTTTTCTCAGTCTTTCACGTTGGAAGTGTTTGTTAAATGAGTAGTGATCTTTGCCTATCAATTAATTTTTAAAAGTGAAGAAGTACAAAGTTTATAGGAAGCTGTGTGTATGGAGACAAAGATCCTAGCTTTGATGAATTCTCTTATAACATGATCTGGTAGCAAAGGCCCTTTGGGGGTGGAGGGGGCAAGCCTTAGGTGCCAATATAAGAAGTTCTTTTCTCTAGGACACTGGTTTCCCACAAAATAAACATCACCCAGTCTAACCTCATACTTAAAAGACATACACTTTGCCTTCATGTTCTGGAGTCATGGTGGACAAGGGAAAGTAGGAGTCCTACTGCAAGATATGCTGTATTTCACTTAATCAGTTATTTAATTCTTATAGCTCCTGTTCTCAATCCCTCATACTCTTGAGTACAGAGTCTTTTTTTTTTTTTAATGAAAGATTTTTGCTATAGGGTGCATGTGCTCACTAGAGACATAGAAAGAGACAGAGGGAAAGTGAGAAAACACCCACCAGGGGGATGGCCACACTTAAATTCCTTTTTCTTCATTCTCCTCTTGGAATTTTTGAGCATGCACACACATGTCCAGTGTGAGTTTCAAGCTGCTGTGTCTGGGTCTCAAAACACAGTTGACCCTGTGGCAGTCCAGATCCTTAACCACTGTGTTACCTGCTGGCCCCGAGTACAAAGTCTTTAACCAGATAAAAAGTCTCATGGCTACCAAAGATTAGGAAGATAGACACAGATAGAATTTTTCCAACTGTTTAGGAAAGGGAGAACAACTTTTGGATTCAAACACTTTATATAGAAAGTACCAGTAAATCTACTGTTGTTAATTCTGTCTCCCTCATTCCCAGCAGTTTCTGGACCTCGGATTTCTGAGGCTCTTTCCTATTCTCTTAGTCCTTATGAATTTTCACCCTGTTGGGTTTATACTTTGCACATTTTTTTCTACTGTCATTTTGGTGGGATTTAGTTATAGTTATATTATGGTCATATTAACCAAAAATCTATTCTTGCTTTTATACTTACATATTCCTGTTATTTCTGGATCTATCTACATACTTTTACAATTCTTTTTTTTTTTTTTTG
>NW_006159944.1:81802-94544 GCF_000334495.1 Tupaia belangeri chinensis
GGGGGATGGTCACGCCACAATCCCCTCTCCTCCATTCTCCTCTTGGGATCTTGGGCACACATGCACACGCGCCCGGCATCAGTTTTAAGCCACCGGGTCCAGGACACAAACCGCGGTCAACTACGTGGGAGTCCAGCGACATAGCCATTACACTAACTGCTGGTTCCCTACAATTCTTATAAGAAATATGTGGAAATATATATATGTGTTTGTACTCTTGAGTACAGAGTCTTTATATATATATATATATAAAGATATATATATATGTTTTATATACATAAAACCTAAATACTTTTAATGATCAGTAGAAGATTTAAATAAATGATTAACTTGTGTCATATTTTTTGATGGAAAGACAATTTTAAAAATGTTAGTTTCTTCTAAATTAACATATTTGTTTATTATAATTATCCTCATAATTTCAGTGAGAATTGTGCAGAGCTCTTAATCTCATATGGCAAAATTTGAAGTTTAGGGCTCATCAAAGAAGAATTTTGAAGCCCCAGAATTTCAGATGACCCTTTTAGAAGGCTATATCCTAAAAGTAACAGGGAATTAAAAAATAGTTAATTTCTCACAAAGAGTAGAAAATAACTCATCTAGAGCCTCAAGTAATTCTGCAGTAATTTACATGTAATATCTGGCTTTACTTAAAAAACTACCAGGCATACTAGGAAAGAAGATCAAACGAAAGAAAACCAAGAGGAAACATAGAAACTATAAGTAGTCATACATTTCATCCAGATACTGGAGTTATCAGACCTAGACTTTAAAATAACTGTGATCAATATGTTTAAGAAATTGAATAATTTGAGACTTTGAGGCTATCTATTAAACTGGAAAATTTAGAGACTTTGAAAATCAATTAAAAATCCCAAATGAGAAATTCACCCACTGAAATTGAGAATTCAGTAAAACAGAGTATATGTACCTCAGAAAACAACCTCATATTAAAATAATATGTGATCAAGGAAGTTTCATGAACTGATGGTGATGTATATATTATTTAACAAATAATTTGAGAGAAAATTAATGTAGTAAAAGCAGCATCTCACATCCCACACCAAAATATGTTTCAGGTGGATTACGTGAGTTGATTTAAAAAGTAAAGTCATAAACATTTTTATTATAATTTTAAAAGAAATCAAAATGCTTTCAGGCTTTCATTTTTGGCATATGATTGCTGTGTTTTAAATTTTGATGTTGACATTTTTATTTCTGTGCTGAATTGAGTTTAAAATATTTTACTTTGCTTTAAAGTTTAATATTCTGCCACATTTTGGAGAATTTCCATTTCATTTGAAGAGTCATAGACAATTTGTAAAGATAGTGCAAAAGGTGGTGACATTTTCTCTCAAGGCAATAAATTGAAGACTTCTAATTTTCTTTTGATTTTTTTTTTTAATGTCAAGTACTAAATGAGTTTTAAAGTTGGAAAGAGGTCTTTTTTCTTTATCACCTGAAGATGGGAAATTCTTCACTTATATATCCTTATACACAAAGCTCAAGTTGGTTGAGGCTTTGAAGTACTTTATCTAATCCTCCATTCTACAAACAGGAAGCTCTTTGTAAAAAAAGTGACCATCTGCATTCTTAAGACTAATTTTTGCAGAGAAAGATGTAGAACTCATAGTTTTACATTCATGGTTCATTGCTTTTTATACTCAAGCTCTGGTCTTTCACCATATACTTTTAGAAGCACAATTACATGTCCAGTTCACAATCTAATTCTTATTTTTATTTTTAGTTGTGCTTCAGAAGTTAGAGGAAAGAAAAGTCAGTAGTTTTATTTTTCATGATTCATGATTTTTATTTTTCAAAAAATGTAAATGAGGCTGGCCCTGTGTCCTAGTGGTTCAAATTCTGCTGCAGTTTGAATCCTGGCCCCAGCAACTTCAAAAATAGATGGAGGGGGGACCCAGCAGTTAGCGTAATGGCTATGTCGCTGGACTCCCACGTAGTCGACCGCGGTTTGTGTCCCAGACCTGGTGGCTTAAAACCCACGCTGGCCGCGTGTGCGTGCATGCCCAAGATCCCGAGAGGAGAATGGAGGAGAAGGGATTGCGGCGTGGCCATCCCCTCTGGGGGGTGATTTCTCGCTTTCTGTCTCTCTGTTTCTGTCTGTCTGGCGCGCGCACGCGCCCTATAGTGAAAAACCTCTCAAAAAAAAAAAAAATACAATGAGTACATGTGCATGCATGCCCCAAATCCTCACAATATGGAGAAATGGAAGAGAAGGAATTGTGATGTGACTATACCCCTTTTAGGAAGGCTTTTCCCCATCCTTCCTAGCTCCTCCTACCCTATCTCTCTCTGGCGAGCATATGTGCCAACTGGCAATAATATTTTTAAAAAGTGTAAATGGAAGTCCACCATCTGTGATTTTACTTTTTGCCTTTCTCTCTCTCTCTCTTTTTAAATTAAACGTATTTTATAAAAAAAAATAATAATAAAAGTAAACACGTAACTTTTCTCTTTTAGACTAGTAACGGTTAGTCATACAAAATGTCAATAATATTTTGGAAGAGTTTATAAATTAACTATGTACTTTGCTATCTTTGTAAAGATTGTGGTAAAACACATATAGAATAAAATTTACTGTCTTGGGGCCAGCAGGTGGCATGGTGGTTATAATGCTGGATCCCACATGGCCGAGTCCATAATGTGAGTCCCAGAGGCAGTGTCTTGAAAAACACATTAGGCACATGTGCATGTGTACCCAAAAATCCCAAGAGGAGAATGGAGGAGAAGAGATTGCAGTGTGGTCATGTCCCTCCCGGGGGGTGGAAGTAACTTCTCACTTTCTCTCTTTGTCTCTCTCCAGCAAACGCTATGGAAAAAAATGTTACTATCTTAACCATATTTAAGTGTACAGTTCTGTGGTGTTAAATACATTCACATTGTTGTACAACCAGTCTTTAGAACTTTTTTCATCTTTCAAAATTCAAACTCCACACTTATTAAACAACAATTTCTTATCTTACCCATTTTCCAGCCTTCAACTTCTCTTTCTCCTTATATAGAGAAATTTCTATAGGGTGACTGCACTTGCTAGAGAGACATAAGGTGAGAAATCACTCCCCAGAGGTATGGCCACACCTCAGTCTCTTCTCCATTCTCCTTTTGAGATTTTTGGGCATGCACACAAAGGCACACGGTGTGAGTTTTAAGCCACCAGGTTCGGGACTTGAACCATGGTCAACTATGTGGGAGTACAATGACACAACATTATACCATCATCCCCTTCATCTTCTCTTTTATACAGCACCTTTCAAATTTCTGTATCCCATAATCTGCAATTTCCCTCATCAATGGACCTCAGCCTCCCTTCTTAGCTTTACCTCCCAGGACATCTTCCCATGTGGTTTATTCCCAGTTGTGGTTTTCACTTCTCAGATATACTGGAAACTTTTGAAAAATCTCTGAATATAACTGGAGTTTTTCTTTCTTCCCTTCATATTTTTACTGTATTTTAGAATTGCCTTTTTTTTTCCCTTTTGAGTTATACTTTATAACTTAAGTCTATGTGTTCTCATTATTGAACCTCCAGGATTTATAACAAGAATTTCTTCTTCCAGTGTGTTTCTATGGCATTTTGCTTGAATCCTTACTATGATTCTTATTTTATGTGTGGCTAATTTCTTGTGTACACCTCTGTCTGTGGCCTGTAAACCCTTTTCGGGCCAGAGTGCACTCTTCTCTGCATTCCCAGAGTACGTTGCTCAGTACTGTTCTCTGGAGAAATATGTAAAGATTGGTTCATTGATTCAAGAAATATTGATGTTTATTGAGCTTCTACTCTAGGCTCTGAGAATATAGAGCTGAATAAGTCATACAAAAGTCCTTGATTTCATGGGACTTACCTTTGTGGGGAGCCCAACAAAAGACAAAGCCAGGTAAAGAAAATGATGAAGATGGTCATTTGGAAAGGACCTAGTGGAAGATAACTGAGTGATTTACAACAAGAGACTTTTTAAATAGTATAGTGCATTCAACATTTATTAAGTTATTGGAAAAGTCATGACATATTTTTCTATGTAAAAATGTGTCATAAATGTGTCTTGACTTTTCTGTCAACCCAATCTGTAGTAATATTAAGTTATTCAATTGCCATCAGAACTAGGATATTAGAGCCTACCAAACTAATCATAAGCATGTTTTTTACAAAACTAATTTAGGGGACCAGCAGTTAGTGTAATGGCTATGTCGCTGGACTCCCACGTAGTCGACTGCAGTTTGAGTCCTGGACCTGGTGGCTTAAACTCACGCCGGGCGTGTGTGCGTGCATGCCCAAGATCCCGAGAGGAGAACAGAGGAGAAGGGATTGTGGCGTGGCCATCCCCCCTGGGGGGCGATTTCTCGCTTTTTGTCTCTCTGTCTCTCTCTGTCTGTCTGGCAAGCACACGCGCCCTATAGCAAAAACCTCTCCAAAAAAAGAAAAAAAAAACTAATTTAGGAGCCTCTGCAACCAACTGAAATATTTTTAATCACAAATGTTAGAGACTATTAATGGAATTTAGCATTTGGCTATTAACTCATACTGAACATTATTTTATGGGCTGAATCAGAACGTAAGGGTAAGTAGATTAATACAAAATTGAAAAATATTAAATAAAAATTATTTTTCATTTATTTATTGTTAGTTATCGGGTTTGACAAGTAATTCCTGACTCTTTACTATCTCATACCCCATTTTACAATGACTAAATTCTGTTGTCTCTACCCTCAGATTATATTTAGGATCTAACCATTTCCCATCACTTTCAACATGAACATCATGATCCAAGATACCATCATCTTTCACCTAAATTTTTGCAGTCGTCTCCTAAATTCTTGGTAGACATAATGCAGTTAGCCTCTTCATACTCTCTGGTGATATACAGTTACATACATCACATATCTTAAGTCTCCAAAGTTTTACTCTCTCATACAAAGTAGAAATCAAAGGACCTACATCTCCTACCATCTCTCCCTGTCTATTCTCTTTTTACCACATTTTCCTTCTTACTGCTTCTCAAAGACAGTGACCATATTTCTGCCTCAGGACCTTTATATTTGCTATCCCCTTAGCCCCACACACATTCCTCAGATTCATATTGTTGACTGTAAACTTTCCTTCCGGCTCTGATTACATGTGATCTTATTAGAGAAGTCTTTTCTGATCACCTATATAAAAGGTACTCAGAAAGTTCACAGAGTGCCAGTTGATGGTGTGGTGATTGAGGCTGCTGGATCCCACATAGCTGACAGGGTTGTTTGAGTGCTAGATCCGGCAGCGGAAGAAGCATGCCAGGTGCATATGTGTGCATGCCCAGAATCCTGAGAGGAAAATAGGTGTGCTTTCTCACTTTCTCTTTCTCTCTTGTACCTCCAGTGAGAACATGCATCCCATAGCAAATAGAAACAAAAAAAGTGTATGGAAAATGGAATTAAAATATAAGTTTATTTTGGTGTAAAAGTATTTTGAAATCCATGGTTAGTTTTTTTCATAATATACATTTTCCATAAACTTTTTGAAAATCCCTCATAAAATGGCTTCTGTGTCTCCCCCTACCCCTCTTACCCCCTACCTTTGTTACTTACACACATACACACACACACACACACACACACACATTTATCTGTATTGTTTATTGTCTCTATTCCCTATACATACTTGTAAGGTCAGTTTCAAGAGAGCAACGATTTGTCTATTTTTGTGTGTTTTGTTATATCCTTAATACCTGGAATAGTACCAGGCACATGGTAGATGTTCACTAAATATCTGATTAACAGATTAGTTATCTGCAGAGTGAGATGTGAGCTTACATGTTAGGAAGTACTATTAAGCAAAAGCCTTATTGTACTTGGCAATACCTGTGGCTCAGTCTCAAACCCTGCTCTCAGAATCTCCTAGTCTAAGAGTGACCTGACTGTTAATGGACCACATGAAAACGTTGCATTTGCGGTCTTCCTCACTGCACTCTGAGGGGATGCTTTAGTGTGATTGCTGGTAATATTTCTGACCTGCCATTGGTAAGTGGGTATCTGTCGATGATCAACTTTGTTTATGAATTTTCTCTGGAGGAAAAGGCAGCGCAACTCTAGGTGATTGGTCAACAAGTACACCATCCCTTGTGTCCTGTGTCTTCACATTTGAAATGAACAGTGAGAAGATAGAGAATACATATATGTAAGACAGTCTCCGTTGAAGAATTGCCTTACTTTTTAAAATAATAATTTAATTACTTTTTAAATAAAAGTTTTAAATTTTATGCCAGAGGGTAACATGTGCTTGCCAGAGAGAAAGGTATGATTTGTTTTTCACACAATTTTATATGACAGTTCATCAGATAATTAAAAAACACTCAATGGTAAGTCATTCCAGGTTATCATTCGTGTATTCACTATGAACTACTGACAGACAAATTCAAACTACTGTGTTGGAATTGAGACTCATTTAGTTTGTTCAACCTATAATTGAGAATTAATGGAAAATAAAATGACAAAATATGGGTTTCCATATGCCAGAATGCAGAAAAGCCCTGGCCTAGACAATCAATACCTTTGTGACCCTGACAAATGAAGACTTGGCAGTATCACATCATTGGATAAATTGGAAATAAATCACAATCGCAGAATTCAAAGTGCAATTTCACATTGTATTTCTCCAAAATAACTTTAGGATTTTATGATTTTTCAATTTCAAAATTTTATTTTTAAGTATTTTAATAAGTGTTAGGTTATTTTTATTCCAACTTAAAAATAAATGCTCAAATGCTCACAATTCAGTCAGTTTATGTTGACTTCTCTATTCATTATGACTCATGACTTATAACTAGATGTACATATTCAATTTAAAAGGTTTTTATTGGATTTGAAAACCTGTCTGATTTTTGAATGTTTATTTAAGAAATCACTTCAGAGTTATATATATTTTTAAATAAACGTTTTTTTAAAGAATTACTTTCATAAATGTGTGCACAAACCATAGGAGTATGGCTTAATGTAATTAAGAGTTTCAAAATTTTTCTCAATCACATTTCAGACACTAATATCTGGAGCTGTAGTAGAACAACTTGACTTCCTGAGAATCAGTGGCACAGAAGAGTAAGTCCTCTTGGGTTATTTAATTATTGTATTTCATAGAAAAACTGGAAATCTAAATTTTTTTCCCCAAATTTTCAGGCTTCCGGAATTTAAGAGTTTCGAGGAACTAGAACTTCCCAAACATTCAAAAGTCAAACGACAGAGCAGCACCTCCAGTGCTCCTGAACTGGAACAGCAACCTGATATCAACATTACTGAGTGGAAAAACAAATCTACTCATGAAATTCTTCAAAAACTGAATGTGAGAAAGATATAATTCCCAACATGTTCTTATGTGAGATTGCCAGAACAAGCATTCCCAGAGTCAGGCCATCTGTCCTCCTAGAAAAGGTAGCAATTTTTCTGGAGGTAGATGGCTGGCTACACCCAGGGGAGCAGTGAGAACGTTTTCTCTTGGTCTGGCGGTTATTAGTATGAATGTCTAAAAGGTGCTTAAAGAGTGAGAATTAATGGGGTAGTCTTGGATGTGAAAGTGTTATATGAGCATTTAAAGAAGTTAGGTCAGTAATGGTTGCCTTTAGGTTCTCCAAATTTCTCTTTAGTTGCTCTTCCCCTCCCTTTAATATTTCTATCTCATCTGTGTCTAGATCTAATATTGCTTTAAGTCTCTCCTGTTACCGAAGAAGGGTTCTGAGTACATTCATATGACTATTTTAGCTCAATGTTTTACCTTTCCAAAGAATATTTACATTTTAAAAAGGGGGAGGGATTTCATTCAAGAAAGAATGAATTTTACTCATCGAGAAAATGAAATTCTATCTGTAAAGCTATTAATATTGTGACACTTTGTCTAGTCCAGACACATTTGAGCATGTAAACCAAATACATATCCTTCCAGACGTCATCAGTCCTTATTAGTGATATGAATATACCCTAATAAGCATGCATATGGTATAATAGACATAACTCACATGACACAGTGCCCTAATAGATAATACGTACTCTGCACATGTCCCCACCCATCATCCATTTCTTTACAACAAGTTAATGGCAACACGATCTCCCATTTACTAATAAGTAACATCAAGACGGGAATGGTTAAATAATTTGACCAAGTCTCTCAGAAAGTGGCGGAATCGGTATTAATGCTTGTAGACAAAATATTTTCTGTTCTTTCTTATCTTGTTTCCTGGAAAATTTCAATTATTAAATTCTGCTACTCCAGAAGCCAACTTGTCTACTTCTATTTCGAAGATATCTAAGATAAATAGTTGTGTAACGTCATGTCATGCTTGGTATTATATCAGTGACATTTTATCTTTCCTCAGTTCCATAGCAGCATATCTCCTTTCTGCATCATTTGGTATTGTGATTAGTTACCCCTGTGGTAGCTCCAGTACCCATTTAATTCATCCTTTACGGTGATTTATATTTTCAGGACTGCAGTTGTCTCGCTAGCCAAGTTATTCTACTGGGTATACTGCTCAAAAGAGAAGGCCCCAACTTCATCACAAAAGAAGGTAAGAGTGCATGTCTAGGAGAAAATTTTTAATAATAGGACCTCCCTATTCTTGAACATATATCAGATATGCATAAAAACTCCACGAAAATATTACAAGTTATTTCTTTCTTCCTTAAATACTTTCTTTACTTTTTTTTAACTTTTGAATAAGAAATGGTCATTTATCTCTCTTAAAGTGAAATAGACTGATGCATGAACTCTTAAATGGCTTTTTTCTTTAAAGAGGTTTTTGCTATAGGGCACGTGTGCTCACCAGAAAGATAGAGAGAGACAGAGAGACAGAAAGCAAGAAAATACCCCCAACCCCCAGGGAGATGGCCATGCCACAATCTGTTCTCCTCCATTCTCCTCTCATGATTTTGGGCACATACGCACACGCTCCCAGCCTGAGTTTAAGCCACCAAGTCCTGGCCTCAAACCATGAAAACATGGGAGTCTGGCGACATAGCCATTATGCCAACTCCTGGTCCCCCTAAATGGCTTTTTTGCAAGTGATATTTGATTGTTTCTCTGACTGTCTGAATGGTGTTGACACCTGAACTCTCCCTGTGACTGTTAACCTCCCATGACTTCATAGTTGTTTAATTGATAGTTTCTATTTCCAGTTTTATTTTCTGTAATTTTTCTAGAATAATATTGAATTGTTATGTCCATAAAGATTAGTTCACTCATGGTCTACAGCAGCCATTTGTAATGGAAAATGGCATTTAATAGAATTACATGCTGAGGGGGCCAGCAGAAGATAATAGCAGTTGCGTCACTGGACTCCCACGTGACTCACTGCAGTTAGAGTCCAAGACAGTGGCTTCAATATCACACCAGGTGTATATGTGTGCATGCCCAAGATTCTGGAAGCTGAATAAAGGAGAAGAGATTGTAGGCACAGCCATCCCCTCTGGAGGGTGATTTCTCACTTTTTCTCTCACTTGTCTCTGTTTCTTTCTCCCCCCTGGTAAGCTTACATACCCTAAGGCAGAAACCTAGAGAAAAAATAAAGAATTACACTCTGAAGAGAGTTAATAAAAATAAATAATTTCTATTCATGTCTGTATCCACCCTGCAGTAAGGATGAACTCTAGTTATCCCTGAACTCCATGCTTGTATGTTGAGTCAGTAAAGATCCTTGAGTTCTGCATCATGGTTGTCTTCTGGTGTTTGCTAATACAGAATAATATAGGATACCTTCCAAGTACTTAATATTTAGCTACTCAAAAATTTTGGTCTTATCCAAAAATACCTTATTCAGAGGTATGCATGTTTATTTGATTAGAACAAAAAGTTGAGTCATTGTGGTAAATAGCAGGATAAATATTGGGTCATTGAAAAAGTCATGATGCATTTTTACATAGAAAAATAATCATAACTTTTCTGACATCCCAATAATAATATTCATAGTTTGGACCAGCAGGTGGCATGAAGGTTAAGGTCCTGGATCCCACATGGCCCACTCCACATTTTGAATCCCAAACCCAGCAGCATGAAAATCATACTGGGTACATGTGCTGCAAACCCAGAATCTTGAGAGAAGAATGTAAGAGAAAGAATTGTGGTGTGGCCATTCCCCCAGGGGGTGATTTCTCACTTTTCCTCTCTCTCTGTCTCTCTCTGGCAGGTACACAAGCCCTATAGTAAAAACTGAAGAAAAAAAGAAAAAAGAAAAAAAGCTATGATTCTGATAATGAGTTGAGTTAGTTTTGGTAATATTGTAGTTAAGGGATAACTTTCTTCAGCATTATACATGTAAACTGAATAATCTTAAATCTCTTAGCCTGTTAAAGGCAGAATTTTAAGCTAATTTCAAACAGAATCCCTCATATTTCTCAGTTTGTCTCTTTTTAAATTCATTTAAAAAAATTTTTTTGGAGAAGTTTTTGCTATAGGGCATGTGCACTTGCCAGAAAGACAGAGACAGAGAGACAGAAAGAGACATCCCCAGTGGGGATGACCACGCCACAATTCCTTCTCCTCCATTCTCTTCTTGGGATCTTGGGCACACACACACATGTGCCTGGCGTGAGTTTAAGCCACCGGGTCCGGGATACAGGCTAATTTGATGGGAAGTGGTCCAGTCACAGCCTCAGGGACTGCATGGGAGTTCAGTGATATAGCCATTATGCTAACTGCTGGTCCCCATTTTAAATTATTTATTTATTTATTTATTATTATTTATTATTATTATTTTTAAAAATTTGCCACAGGGTACATGCTCACCAGACAGAGACAGAGAGACAGAAAGAGACATCCCCAGTGGGGATGACCACGCCACAATTCCTTCTCCTCCATTCTCTTCTTGGGATCTTGGGCACACACACACATGTGCCTGGCGTGAGTTTAAGCCACCGGGTCCGGGATACAGGCTAATTTGATGGGAAGTGGTCCAGTCACAGCCTCAGGGACTGCATGGGAGTTCAGTGATATAGCCATTATGCTAACTGCTGGTCCCCATTTTAAATTATTTATTTATTTATTTATTATTATTTATTATTATTATTTTTAAAAATTTGCCACAGGGTACATGCTCACCAGACAGAGACAGAGAGAAAGTGAGAGAGAGAAAGACAGAGGGTGAGAAAGCAAGCTGTCAGATCTGGGATTCCAACACCTTAACTACCACACCGTCTGCTGACCCCCTTCAATTAGTCTTAAAACCATAAATATAAGTAGAATCTTAGTTATTTTGGGGACATTCATTGAAATTTGAATTTTAGCTAAAAGAACTGAATTTTTAAAAATAAAACATTTAGTTAGGCACCTATAATTCAGAGTGGTTATTTTAGTATAATCTTAAATAAAGCAAAATTTGTATAAAATAGTTTATAAAGAAAATATGCCCAGCATGATTTCCAAGCCTCCAGGTCTGGGATTCAAACTGCAGTTGGCCATGTGGGAGTCAAGCTCCTTACCCACTGTGTCACCTGCTGGTCCCCAGTGTAAAATTTTAAACATCTTTACCCTTGTTTCCTTTTTGGTGCTCTGTTCTGTTAAATTATGGATTTACTGATAATCTAGTCTTGAGGACAGACCACATGTAAACTGCAGCCCAAGAATGAAGACCAGCAGTTGATGTCTTTGGAGTTCTAGTATGTATTGGAATGATTGTAGTCCCATGCACAGAAGAGAGCCTCAACAAACTTTTGAATAAATGAAGGATTATATATGTTTAGAGTCTATAGTACTTATTCACTTTGCTAATTATCTTACTATACTGTTTTTTAATTTTTTACAGTAAATTAAAGTGGTATTTGTGCTTGTTAAAAAGATTAGATAATATATTAAGAAAATAATTGAATTTCAAAAAGTAAAATACTCACCAAAATCATATACTCAAGACTAAATAGTAATAAATGCTGGTGACATGTAGTCCCCGTATTTAGATTACATGTTTAAATATAAAAGTTAGTTTAGAACATTTAGGGATGATGTATCAAATCTGGTGGAACAAAACGAACACTTGAGAGTGATTTTTCTAAAGGGGAATAAATGTTATGAATTTAAATGAAAACCTTCTTCAACAAAGACTCTATTATTCAATGTCTAGGTACCGTTTCTGATCACATTGAGAGAGTCTATAGAAGAGCTGGCAGCAAAAAGCTTTGGTTTGTATTAGTGTCCTTGTCATTATGTTTTTTGTGTTGTCATATTCAATAATCTAAAAATAATGGGCCATTCTGAAAGAGGATTACTTCTACTCTCCCAGGTTACAACATCATGACTATTTTTTAAGAGTGTGCTTATATTCCATTGTAGCATAGCTTCCCCAGATATTTTTTAAAAAGTGTCTAGGAATAAACCTGTGTAGGAGTTGAACCTTGAGAGTAGTCACTGGAGTGAAACAGTAATGGCTCATTTCTACTCTGTCCCTCCTCTGTCTTATCAAGGTGGTTTAGGTTTTATTTTATATTTAGGAAACCTGTGCTATTATCATAGAAAACCATGAAAAGAGTAATCATAAGCAAAAATAATATACTTAGAAAGTAGTTCCCTCATCACTTAAGTTGAGTGAATTCCGATGATTAGAGTTGCTTCATGAAGAATAACTAATTTGCTCTATAGAGGTAGTCTCTTCATAGTGATTTAAAACAAAAATTAGGTGAGTCTAGGTAAAATTTTTAAGTCCACAAGGCGGTAGGTATGCCCAAAAGCAAGGTCTGATGCAATTCCTCTAGTTTTACTACATTATCTAACAAATCT
>NW_006159944.1:94981-119384 GCF_000334495.1 Tupaia belangeri chinensis
AATCTCACTCTCCCTCGGTATCTCTGAAGACTAATCACTGTTCCTGAACCCATGAACTCTGCTAATATACATATATGTGTGTGTGTGTGTGTATACATACATACATACACACACACACACACACACACACACATATATATACACATATATATATATGACCTGTTATCTAATTTTTAAAAAAATTCTCAGTGTCATGAAAAACTCTTAACCTTAGTGAGTCTCAGGATTCTAATCTCTAAAATGAGGTGATTAGATGAAATAATTTCTTCATAGTGTTTAACCTCTATTTTTATAGGGTTTACCCAGAATAAATAGTATAATAGTCATATGGTTAAATCTCTCAAAATTTTACTATAAATTCTTATACAGTAAAGTATACAAAGTTAATAGATGTTGCTTTTTAACCAGTAAATTTCAAATGTGGCCTATAGTCTTATTTTTGACTAAGCAAACCAGTTCTTGGTTTACATAATATCCTTGCATTTTACGTAAATCATGAACTAGCAGACATTTAGGATGCTAACTGTAATGTTTATAAAAGAATAAACTCTTGGAAATTTTATTTACTCTATTTTCCCTTTTATGGCTTTCCACTGACACACCCAGGTTGGCAGTACGCTACGGGGCGGCATTTACCCAGAAATTTTCTTCCTCTATAGCCCCACACATTACTACTTTTGTGGTACATGGGAAACAGGTAACATGCACAGAATTTGGAAACTCAAGCAGCTTGAAACGTGTGGGCTTATTTGCACTGTGAGGGTTAAACGTGTCTTTTGGTCTTTTAGTGTGTGGGCGAAAGCTTTATTAGAAGTAGGAAGTGTTTGTTTCACTAACTTTATCAGTCGACTTAATTTTCTACTAGTCCATCTATGTTGAGATTAGGAATATAAATGCTTTTTATAGGTCAGCTTTCATGGATATCCTGAAATTTAAAAAAATTGCAGCCAGTTTCAAACCTACATTTTTATTCCTCATCTAAAAGTTCCACATGAATTTTTTACTTTTGAGGGGAAAAAAATTGTCTAATGTATTGCATGTGCTGTGCTTTAAAAAACCCTGTTCTCTGTACTTTTTCAGAAACGTAAAAATAGCAGTGTGAATTCCTTCCCCCAACATTCTGGCTTTACCAAGAAAAAAAGTGCTGGTATTTCATTGTAGCACTTTCTAAAATTCAGAACTAAGTGAATCCTCTAATCAGAGGTTTGGTTATATAGGCACTGGAAGAAACACGATTTAAAATGGCTGTAGGAACAGGTCACAAATACTAGTGACAGACTTAATAATAGGTTTCTTAATGCAAAATTAGAGTACCCTCCTATTTCCTCCCTACATATTCTACTCCTGAAACAAAGGCATAGGAGGCTCCTTTTTTCTTCTTTTTAAATTGATAATGGCACCAATAATGTTTTGGCACAGCCTGGTGGCAGAGTTAAGAAGAAGGGATTCCTACCTATTGATAATTCTGGATGACCCTTCAGTCTGGGAAATTTTTGCTGTTAGGTCCTATGTCTTGTGCTGCATTTCCTCCATGTAGTTTGAGGAACCAACCATGTGTATTTCTAAGGGACCCCATTCCTTCATCATCTTTTAGATTTGTGAACATCTGGCCTGCTCTCTTCTTTGCCCCCAGGTCGGTTGTACGCCGTGCAGCAAGTCTTTTAAGTAAAGTAGTGGACAGCCTGGCCCCATCCATTACTAATGTTTTAGTGCAGGGCAAACAGGTAAGTATCTGCTTTTCAGACATTCACTTGGTCATATTACAAAATTTCTGGACAGTAGCCTTAAATTTAAGTCTGTCAAGCCTCATTGCCATAGGTCTCTCACAAAGAGATTAACAATGTCGCAGGCACTTCTCAAAAGACTTCTTCCACTAGCAAAATCTAGTCTTAAAGATGCAGTTATTAAATAGGCCATCTCCTTTTCCTGCTGTGCCTTAGAGCTGTAATTTTCAACTTCTGTGTTAATTCAAGATCAATGTAGATACTGATGTAGAAAATGGAATAATACCTATTGAAGTACTCCAGACAGATTAAGGACAGGTAGGAGCAAAGACAAGCAACTAGCTAAGGGCTTCCTTTTCCTTCTGCTCTACTTGAGAGTCACACACACACACACACACACACACACCCGCCTTAGAAAAGCGTTAGTGTTAAGGCAGAGTCAGGGTCTGCAGGTCTGAGGGATCCAGTGCTCCCTGGATCCTTCAACATCCAGGCCACTCCTTCCCCTGGCTTCTCCCCACCTACCTGGGCCTACTCTGTCATCCTCTCTTCTCCAGTTAGCAGTGGACTCTCTCTCCTCTGATTCTCTAACAGGCCTGTGACACTTCTCACAATCTTCCCCAGATCCCAGTTCATTTGAAGTTGTGTCTCACCTCATGGTAGGCAGGGAGCTCCCAGGACATGTCACTGTGTGCCTGGCTTGGGACCTGGCTTGGAGCAGGCACTTGATGAATCTGGGTTGGATTGAGCTTGTGCATGTGGTTATGCTGAGTGAGATGTGGCTGCTCATTTATCATTTTGTTTTCTGTAACCTCTATTTAACTGGCTGAATCAACCTTTCATTAGAATGAAGTCTGTTTGCTTTCTTTTCCTTCTTTAGGAATATATGTGTTTTATTTTGTTTTCCTGACAGCTAACCTAGGGATATAATAAGCTTTGGTAATATGAAATACTTTAACCCTCATTAGTAAATCATCCCATTGCTCAATATTTCAGGGCTCGTAATTTATTAAAATCGAAATCATTTCATCCTGACATCCAGCTTTTGGAATGTTAGAATAGCGAGCCATTTTTTCCCATAATATCTAATAACAGTAAAAATAATTGCACTAATAATTCCTGAGGAAAAAACGTTAAAATACTTTTCATATGTGTCATTTTTCTCTAAATTATGAAGAGGTAGAATTTTTATTCCTATTTTTTAACTAAAACAGACCATAGTAGTAGCCAGCGCCTTTCCTCAGTAGAATCCTCATCTCCAGCCACAGAGGCTCATATTTATTTTTCTGTTATTCATGATAGGGCCTATGCACTGTGAGAGGGAGGGAGGAAGGGAGAGAGAGAGAGAGAATTCCTTCCTTCCTGCCACACCCCAAGGGGACTGGTCTCACCACTATCTTTCTTCCTCCAATTCTCCATCCTGCCAGGATCCTGGGCACACACGCATGCATACCAAATGTGTTTATCTTTGGAACCAGGATTTGAACTCCAGCTAGCCATGTGGGATCTAGCTTTCTCTGCACAGTTCTTAACCACTGAACTGCAAGGCTGGGGCAAATCTTGTATTTTTCCCCTGGACCAAGCCACCTTTGAAAGAAAGTTAAAAAGGCTTTAGGAAGCTACTTTTCTTTAGATTTTTAGATCCCTCTACTGTGTCTGCAAAGAAAGTGAATTTTACTGCATAGGAGCATTCAGGAGATTTTGGGGATCTTTGAGGTCACTGGTATCTGATGCTAAGATAAGGGGTGGTCATGTCCTTTCTGTATAATATCTAGAGGGAGCTTGCAGCCTGTGGTCCCGAGACCCTGCTCTCACATCTTGGAAGCCTCCAAGCCTGCCCTGAGGCTGTGACTGGACCACTGCCCATCAAATTAGCCTGTATCCCAGGGAAACAGTCACTTACAGAGCTGGGTAAGCCTAGGAAGCCAGCAGGTCAGCATCATGACCGGGTGCATGAAATTCATTCACTGACCACACCTTACCTCTTCTCAAAAAAAGAAAAGAAAAGAAAAAATAAAAAAGAAATGAGAATGGAGCATTCAAAGTTTGCATTTGCTCATTTTTGAAATGCTGCTCTGAGAACTGAAGTAATATTGTCTCTCCAAAGCACTTGCAGATCACCCCCAAGCTCTCTGGAATGAAATAGTGGTTTAGTCATCATTGCTTCCAGAGGCAATGATGTGCCTTTTGTTTGTTTTCTTCTTTACACACTGACATTTTAATAAAAGTAATCACACTCAGACTAACGGTTGGTACCATTCGTGATGTTAAAAAACGAGCAGTTCTCAGTTTTCACTCCATTACCAAATTGGGGCAAAAGACCCCATGTTCTGCTCTCTCCCCTCATCTTTGAAAACACAAGTGCCCTTTGATGTGCCGTTCTTTTTCCTGCCTCTGATAATCATGCACATAGAAGACAGGTGGAAAGACGTAATGAGGAAGAGGAGGGGCTGCCAACTCCTCTGGCAAGCTGAACGTCGTCGAGAGAGGAGAGAAAGAGACCAGACTATTCCCCTTGCCAGCAGCACTTTCTGCTTTGAGCTTTCTTTGCCATCTCCCTCTGCGCGTCTTCCTTTTCCACGCTTGTGGGTCGCCTCCTTCATTCTGCAAGTGAGAGATCTATTATCAAGTGTTTTAGCCCTCACTAGGTGCAGATCATTATGCCAGGAAAAGTGAGGTCTATGCAAGAACTATGTGACCTCACACCTGCTTTTGAAAAGGTTACAGTGTTGTTAAAGAGCAAAGGTTCCGCCTGAGAAACTATAAAAGAATCAGAAAGTGTATCTCTGAAATACTAAATTGTGTAGACTGTGCAGTAAAGTAAAACTATTCAGTGTGTTCTGGTTTCTCTGGGGAGTTTCTAGAACTAAAGTCATTCAGAATAATTTTATCTTAATAGTTATTTATATTCCTTTTCTGCTTTTATCCACTCACCTCTACTCCCCCAGCTGGGACCCTCACCTGCCCTTATATTTTAGACCAGACTATGAACCATCATGAACTCCAGAGGGAGTCGTGCTTTGAAAGCCATTTTAATAAATAACAGGAACAGTTATTCTATCTAATTCCCCAGCTTGTATAGAGTAATTTCAGCCTGTCAGTCATCCTGAGCCCTACATTTTTTTTTCTTTTATCTTTCAGTAGCTAGGAGATTTTTACAATAAAATTCTGCCACTTGTAGGTAACTCTAGGTGCCTTTGGGCATGAAGAAGAGGTTATTGCTAATCCTTTGTCTCCACGAGTGATTAAGAACATCATCTATTATAAGTGTAATACCCATGATGAGAGAGAAGCCGTCCTTCAGCAAGAGCTGGTCATCCATATTGGCTGGATTATCTCCAACAACCCTGAGTTATTCAGTGGCATGCTGAAAATACGAATTGGGTAAGTAAAGTACTTTGCATTTTCATAAAGAGAATTGTTCAAGTTGTCCTCTAACAGACTTGCCTATCCAAGTAACGTGAAGCTCCAAGTGTCTTGTGGCCGTCTAAGAAAGTGCATCTTTCCTCTTAGCCATGAAGGAAACCTCCGGGGTATGAAGAAATACATACCAGTGGCCTGAAAGGACCTCCATGTTTGTTTAACTTCTTAGGTAGAAATAAGTAAAGTAACTCTGTTCCCTGGTAAAATCAAAGTTCAGGGATTTCAATAGCTGAATCATGTAAAACACTAAGCACAATACTTATAAAAATTCCTAAAAATAAAATGATAAGCCTTAAGAGAAGAATGATTTTGAGTAAAACTGTCAGGACACACTCAGATAAAAAATTGGTCCTTTGAATATTTTACTCCCATTTTCTGCCAAAATCTGATTTTTAATTATTAATATCGTAAGTGTTGTGTTTGGAGAAGAACTTGAAAGTAATGTTCTAGAGATCTTAATTATTTTTATTTTACTTTATTTTATTTTTACTTTTGTCAGAGAGCACATGCGCTTCAGTGGGTGGCCAGGGGAGGGGGTATGAGAAAATGCTCCCCATGGGGAATGGTCACACTCCAATCTTTTCTCCTTTTCACCCTCCTTTTGAGATTTTGACAATGCTTGCACCTGTGCCTGGCATAATTTTCAAGCTGCTGGGTTCAGGACTCCATCTATGCAGTGGATCATGTGGGATTCAACCATCTTAACCTCCACACTTCTAGCTGACCCAAGGTCTTAATTTTTTTTAAAAGAATAATTATAATTATCTTTTATTAATTTATTTTTATTAAATCAGAGATGTGAGGGAAGAGAGAGAGAGAGAGAGAGAGAGAGAGAGAGAGAGAGAGAGAGAGAGAGAGAGAGAGAGAGAGAGAGAGAGAGAGAGAGAGAGAGAGAGAGAGAGAGAGAGAGAGAGAGAGAGAGAGAGAGAGAGAGAGAGAGAGAGAGAGAGAGAGAGAGAGAGAGAGAGAGAGAGAGAGAGAGAGAGAGAGAGAGAGAGAGAGAGAGAGAGAGAGAGAGAGAGAGAGAGAGAGAGAGAGAGAGAGAGAGAGAGAGAGAGAGAGAGAGAGAGAGAGAGAGAGAGAGAGAGAGAGAGAGAGAGAGAGAGAGAGAGAGAGAGAGAGAGAGAGAGAGAGAGAGAGAGAGAGAGAGAGAGAGAGAGAGAGAGAGAGAGAGAGAGAGAGAGAGAGAGAGAGAGAGAGAGAGAGAGAGAGAGAGAGAGAGAGAGAGAGAGAGAGAGAGAGAGAGAGAGAGAGAGAGAGAGAGAGAGAGAGAGAGAGAGAGAGAGAGAGAGAGAGAGAGAGAGAGAGAGAGAGAGAGAGAGAGAGAGAGAGAGAGAGAGAGAGAGAGAGAGAGAGAGAGAGAGAGAGAGAGAGAGAGAGAGAGAGAGAGAGAGAGAGAGAGAGAGAGAGAGAGAGAGAGAGAGAGAGAGAGAGAGAGAGAGAGAGAGAGAGAGAGAGAGAGAGAGAGAGAGAGAGAGAGAGAGAGAGAGAGAGAGAGAGAGAGAGAGAGAGAGAGAGAGAGAGAGAGAGAGAGAGAGAGAGAGAGAGAGAGAGAGAGAGAGAGAGAGAGAGAGAGAGAGAGAGAGAGAGAGAGAGAGAGAGAGAGAGAGAGAGAGAGAGAGAGAGAGAGAGAGAGAGAGAGAGAGAGAGAGAGAGAGAGAGAGAGAGAGAGAGAGAGAGAGAGAGAGAGAGAGAGAGAGAGAGAGAGAGAGAGAGAGAGAGAGAGAGAGAGAGAGAGAGAGAGAGAGAGAGAGAGAGAGAGAGAGAGAGAGAGAGAGAGAGAGAGAGAGAGAGAGAGAGAGAGAGAGAGAGAGAGAGAGAGAGAGAGAGAGAGAGAGAGAGAGAGAGAGAGAGAGAGAGAGAGAGAGAGAGAGAGAGAGAGAGAGAGAGAGAGAGAGAGAGAGAGAGAGAGAGAGAGAGAGAGAGAGAGAGAGAGAGAGAGAGAGAGAGAGAGAGAGAGAGAGAGAGAGAGAGAGAGAGAGAGAGAGAGAGAGAGAGAGAGAGAGAGAGAGAGAGAGAGAGAGAGAGAGAGAGAGAGAGAGAGAGAGAGAGAGAGAGAGAGAGAGAGAGAGAGAGAGAGAGAGAGAGAGAGAGAGAGAGAGAGAGAGAGAGAGAGAGAGAGAGAGAGAGAGAGAGAGAGAGAGAGAGAGAGAGAGAGAGAGAGAGAGAGAGAGAGAGAGAGAGAGAGAGAGAGAGAGAGAGAGAGAGAGAGAGAGAGAGAGAGAGAGAGAGAGAGAGAGAGAGAGAGAGAGAGAGAGAGAGAGAGAGAGAGAGAGAGAGAGAGAGAGAGAGAGAGAGAGAGAGAGAGAGAGAGAGAGAGAGAGAGAGAGAGAGAGAGAGAGAGAGAGAGAGAGAGAGAGAGAGAGAGAGAGAGAGAGAGAGAGAGAGAGAGAGAGAGAGAGGGAAAATGAGAAAGTTAGCCACCAGGTCTGGGATTGGAACCACAGCGGACCACATAGGAGTCCAGTGCGCTTAACCACCACACCACCTGCTGGGCTCCCGCTGCCCCACCCCACCCTGGTCTTAAATTCTTAAGGGAGAATTTTGTAGGGAAAATCAACCAAAGTCTGGCATTCAACAGAACTGAATTCAAGTCCTGACTGCCATTTACCAACCTCATAACCTTAGATAAATGAGTCTATTTTTCTATCCTCACCTTAATACTATTCAATTTCTGCTTTATGTGAGAATGAAGGCAAATATATATTTTAAAAGCCTATGACAACTAATGACATGTGTTTCTTTTTTCTGTGCTCACTATGGGGAGTGGGGGGGGGGCAGCTCCCAAATAGGGTATGGTCATGCCACCATCCATTTTCCTCCATTTCTCCTTCCCTTTAGAATTTTAGGCATGCACACATAAGCTCCTGGAATGTTTTCAAGCCACTGAGGATAGGCTTTGAATCACAATCAGCCCTGTGGGGTCTGTCTATGGAGCAAGCCCAGAATGTTTCTTTTTTAATTATATTTTTGATTCCAGAAGTATATTACTATATCCTAACTATAAATGAGTCAGTTGATACCAAAATATATAGAATAGCTCAGCATGTGGCCAGTTTGGGGCATGTTCCACTGGCATTTGAAAAGAATCTACTCTTTGGGGTGTAAATATATTGATAGATTTCTTAAAGCAAATCCATCATATCTTCTAATCTCTAAATACTTAAGTGTTTGAAAGATAAGAACTTTTTCAAAAATGACCATAATTTTATTACTATGCATAAAAATAACAATTGAATTATCTTTAGTCTAAAATGACTGCTATGCCTGCTTTCTTTATCTGTCATTATACTATATACTGCCTTCTAACTTTGTACATTGAATTTTTTCTTGTAATTTTGTGTGAAAGAGCTCTTCAAAAAGTTCTGGAAAATACATATTATGAAAAAGCATGCACGGATTTCAAGTATTTTTGTACCAAAATGAACCTGTACATTAATTCCATTTTTTGTAAACCTTTTGAAGTATCCCCAGTATATACAGTGTTGTTGTTGTTCTTTTTATTAAAAAATAGAACTATGGGTTTACAACTCAACTTTTTCATTTAATTTATCTTAGAGATTTATAAATGTTAGTATGTAGAACTCTTTCTTGTTTCCTGTAATGGGTGTCCAACATTTTACTATATGGCTATTACCTTATTTATTTAGACTGTTTCCTACTGATGAATAGCTGGGTTGCTCCCAGTAGTTCACTATTTCAGAAATGCTGAATGATGACTGCTATTAAATAGATCTTTATGTACTGGTGTGAGTGTTATTATATAGAACAGATTCCTCAGATGAGGACTGATGAAGCAAGAGGTTTGCAGATACTGCCAAGTAAGTAATGAGTTTTTTATATATAATCCTGAAAGAAAAAAATGGGTAGTTATTTCTCAGAAAGTGGCTCATATTCACATGTAAAATTAAAACAAAAAGTAAATGGAAATGGATTCAGCAATCATCAGAAAAGAAAAAAAAGTAACAAGAAACCACAGTTAACAGAAAGCATAAAGTGTAAAAATAAGTAAAAATATAAAAGAAATGGAAGGGACCAGCAGTTAGCGTAATGGCTTTGTCACTGAACTCCCATGTAGCCGACCGTGGTTCAAGTACCAGACCTGGTGGCTTAAACTCACGCCAGGTGCGTGTGTGTGCGTGCCCAAGATCCTGAGAGGAGAATGGAGGAGAAGGGATTGCGGTGTGGCCATCCCCCCTGGGGATGTCTCTTTCTGTCTCTCTGTGTCTTTCTAGAGAGCACATGTGCCCTATAGCAAAAATCTCTCAAAAAAAAAAAAAAAAATAGACATTGAATAAATATAAATGAGTTATGTCAAAAAGTTCACAGAAAAAGGAATTCTTGACTACATATGAGGATACATACATAAAAGGAACTAAAGTACAAGTTTATTTTTGTCCAAAATGTTAAAAATCCATGTGTGAGGGTTTTTTGTTTTGTTTTCCAATTTGCTATAAGGCATGCGCACTCACCAGAGTAGGAGGGTGGTGAAAAAGCACGCCCCACTAGAGAGGTGGCCATGCTGCAATCCCTTCTCTTCTATTCTCATCTCAGGATTTTGGGGGGGCACACACATAGATACAGCTGCCATGTTTTTGAAGCTACCTGGTCTGGAACTCAGACCATGCAGTTGGCCATTTTAGGTCTCCCTGCCTTAACCACCACGGCACTGGCTATCCCCAGCTTTTTTATAATACTTCATTTTCCATGAACTTTTTGAGGACTACACGCACAGACATGCACACACACACTATTATATATTATATATTATATATATATATAAAATACATATATATGATGTATATATAATACATAATATATTATATATATACACACTATATTATATATACATTACATATATATGTAATGTGTGTATAGAGAAGTATCTTTAAATATATATCAAATTGTCAGTTATTTTCTTTAGGAGATTTCTATTTTCTAAGTTACATTTTCAGTATTATTTTAAAATTTTAGTTTAGCTTATTCTTTTTTTAGACTGTTTGCCCGATTTCAAGTATAGTATATTTCAGGTGAATTTCTCATTCTTTATCTCCTCTTTCTTTTGATTGAAAGTAAATTACTATACCTGCATAAAACTTGACCTTCATTTTTATTCCTTAAAATCGTTCCTTTCAGAGATTTAGAGGTATTCCAAATCAATTATAAGAACTCTGAATCATATCCTGATTTGTTCGGTCTCTGTTTGCTCTGATATTTTCAGCTTCAACCTCTTGACTACATGTAAGGATACAGAAATGGGTCTTTCATGTGAGTTGGCTCTAAATGAAAAGAAGTGTGATTCTGCATCTCCATACAGGGTCTGAAAGTATTCCATTGTCATAGATTCAGGCATTTCTCTAAGACAGACTGAGAAGCATAGGTTATAACTCTTCTAAAGCACATTCTCTGTGATAAATGCTCTAGCCGGGAGAGCCTTTGCTTCAAGTAGTAGTCATACTTACAGAGGTTTAAACAAAGCCTTAGAGCAAAGATCTTCCCAAGATTTTACAATGCTGTGTTTTTCAGTCTCTGGTAGTTTTTCCTTTACTGCTTATTCAGCACGATAGGGTAATTTATGTCCTCTCACAGGTGTCAAGCCATTTCTTTTATTGAATTAAAATCTGACCAGAGGCTTCTTTCTCTTCTTAGGAATGTGCATTTAGTTTAGCTTATTCTGAAAATAGTTTCTTTCCTGAGTTTACATATACTACTCTGCATATTCAGTGCCTTCCATGAGAAATAATGTATACTTTTTCCTTAAACTATGTGTCACCGAAAATAAAAATGTCGGGGCAACAAGAATTGACTTAGTGTTTAACAATGGCAGACAAAAGCTACCTCATGAAGAAATTTGCCATGAAATCTTAATTATTCACTGTCTGGAAATTCATCTTGAAATTGTGGTATTGTATTCCCACTAGGAGTATGTACCTTGTCTTTACAACTCATTGTGTTCATTTCCCTCTTATGGTTGTTTCAGAAGATCATTTCTACTCATTGGGACATCTCTAGTGAGGCAGTAATCTAATATTCTTAATAAGGAGTAATTCATGTAATTAGTTTACTTCTGCTGGGCCAGCCTTGGTGGTGCAGCTATAAAACAATGATGTGATTCTGAAACCCCATGGAAAGGTTCCAGGTTTGTGATCAGGGGTCTCCCTAGACATGACAGCTTTGCCCATGCCCATAATCCTGGCTGACTGAGACTGGAGGTAAACTGTGACATGAGAACTGTTGGGAGTGTTGTTAGAGGTGCACCCCGTCTCTCTGTCTCTTTCTCTCATGGAAAAAATAAATAAACTTTCAAAAAGAGAAGAAATTTACTTCTGTTAAAGATAGGAACTGTTGGGTTGTTAAAAAAGTCATGACATATTGTTTTATACAAAAATGCATCATGAGACCGCAGTTAGCATAATGGCTATGTCTCTGGACTCCCATGTAGTCTACCACGGTTCGAGTCCTGGACCCGGTGGCTTAAACTCACACCAGGCATGTGTGCGTGCATGCCCAGGATCCCAAGAGGAGAATGGAGGAGAAGGGATTGCGGCGTGACCATCCCCTCTGGGGGGGGGGGGGGATTTCTCGCTTTCTGTCTCTCTCTGTCTGTCTGGCGAGCACACGTGCCCTATAGCAAAAACCTCTCCAAAAAAAAAAATGCATCATGACTTTTCTGATGACCCAATAGATCTTACATTCCTGTCTGTGTCACTATCCATCTCACTGGAGATGCTCAGTAAATATTTGTTTAATATACAGGATATAAACAGACAGGTGGTTTACTCCTAGCTAATAGTGGGAATAACAAACTCTAGTGTGTTCCAGCACTCATTAGAGAGAATGAGGACTCTCTTTTTTTTTAAGAGAGTTTTTTTGCTATAGGGTGCATTCACTTGCCAGAGGGACAGAAAGCGAGAAATCACACCCCAGGGGCATGGCCACAATACAATCTCTTCACCTCCCTTCTCCTCTCAGGATTTTGGGCATGAATGCACATTTGCCCGTGTCCAGGACTCAAAACACGGTCAACTGTGTGGGAGTCCAGCAATGTAACCATTATGCCATCTGTTGGTCCCTAGAATGAGAACTCTTAATTTTGATAAATATATTTGGTTTGTGCCACATGGTACTAGAATTAAATATAAAAGAAGATTTAAGTTATGTCCTTCAGGGAGTAGGCAATTTAAATGGAGTGTTGTTTATATGAAAGTCCAGTAACACATATAAAAGATACCAGGATGACAGTGCTCCTCTGAAGAGGAAAAATAGATTTTTTTGTGTTATTTTATATATTTTTATTGTACTTTATTCTTAATAAAGTTTACAAACACCCCCATCATGTTTGTTTACTGACATCAGGAAATATATATACAGTATTTGTGGGTTTTTTTCAGAATTTACCTTGAAATTAGTTCCTGGAAGATTTTTAGTGTGTTTGAAATTGACGAGCGAATTGATTCATTTATAATGTCCTTGGATGTCAAACTTCTTATAAATTGTTGAGTTTGTAACTGCTTCTAAGTCAGTCCTGTGTGTGTAGTAGTAATTGTAACACTATTAAAAGAAAGGTGGGGAGGGGATTTATAGAACACATTCTTTGTTTATTTTTGTATAGAATAAAGCATCTCAGACTCATACTTATTTAGCATCTTACTATTGTTCCTCTTTTAAAAGTTAATTATGATGAAAGAAATTAATTGATCAGTTTTTGCTATCACAGTCTTCTTGAACTGCCAACATTCTCTAAACTTAGGAGACATAAGAAGTAAAGATGTTTACTCTAGTTGTAGTGCATCTTACCCAGAATTCCCCTGCATTATTATAAATTTATCTTCCTGGGTTAACCTCTCTCTTTGTATATAGTTTTAACTTATTTATTTACATCATTTGCTGCTTCAATTGCATTTAAACCAATAGGACCCATGTTTCTTTCCTCTTTTTCCAAGGTTAATCCTGCCAGTGCAATTTCTTCAACTTTACTGCTATCAGGCACTCCAGTGAACAAAATTAACCTGCTCGCAGGAATGGTATTCTAGTCTGATAATGATTTGATTTGCTGTCTCATTATTGATTTGTGCTCTAGCTTTCATGTTGAAATAGATCAAGCTCCTGACAGGCCCATTACTGTAAAGACCTCCAATCAACTGCTTTCTGCTGCAGGTCTGTCAGTCAGGCTTTAGAGGGAGATAACCCCTGAGGATATATGTTATCATGGCTTTTTCATCTCCACTTTTCATACTGCCAGGACATCCTCTGTAAGCAATTATGATCCAGAGGTATCTTGTTCTCTGATACCTGAAACCACATCTGTAGATCACATATCCAATGCTTAGAGAAGGCCATTGGTGTCATAAGTACCAGACTGTAGCATTGCCTGTGCCGTCGAGAGAAGTGGAAGTCATTACAGCTGAGATCATTAGTACGGTTCTGATGCTAGTTAAAAGGTCTTTGCTTTTGACATTTAATATTAGGTCAGGAAATAAGATAGAGTTCTCCTACCTCTCTATTCTTTTGTGTTGTGGGAAAATTCATGATGCATTTTTGCATAGAAAATATACATCATGACTCTTCCAACAACCCATTATTATAATCAGATCTGGGTAGAGTGAATGAATCATTGTTCTCCAGTTACCAAACAGGAAGCTCAGTTTGCCTCATCAGATTGTCACCTTCTCTATATTAATATACATCAAGCAAAAAAAGTCCCTTCTTACAACTTTTCCATCTCTTATTATGTAATGTATTAGTCAGCTGGGGCTGCCATAACACAGTACCCTAGATGGATGGCTTAAATAACAGCAATGTATTTTCTCACAGTCTGGGGCCTGGGAAGTGTTAAGGTCAGGGTGCTGATTTGGTTTGGGGTGAGAGTACTCTCCCTGGCTTCCAGACAGTAGCTTTCTTCCTGTGTCCTCACATGGCAGAGAGAGAGCTCTTTGGGGTCTGTTCTTTTTAAGGGTACTAATCCCATCATAAGGACCCTACCTTCCTGACCTTACCTAAGTCTAATTATCTCCCAAGGGCCCTATCTCCAAATACCATCACGGAGTTAGATATTCAACCTACAAATTTGCTTTGGGGGCTGAGGGATATGGGGACACAGTTCAGTTTGAAATGTCTGACTTAGGAAAATGTTTGCCCAAAGTCTTTTTCTTTTCTTTTTTTTCCCAAAGTCTTTTAATTCACTTAGCAAATCCTTTATATTATCTTGAAAGATATCAAAATGATTAGTAAAACGTCGTTTCTTGCCAAGGATTGGGCTATGTTTTATTGCTTTTTTTTTCCCTCTCCAAAATTTCAGCCGTTCTGGTTTACCAGTGGTGTGGGATTTCCATGTACTTTTTTTGGTTTTGGTATTTTATTACTTGATTAGGGCATATTGGAAAGAGAAATGCTGATTCCCCACGCAATGTTTTTACTAACTTCCTCCAACAAGAGGGCTATTAGAAGGGAAAGCTTTTTTCTAAACTGTTCAGGATTACTAGTCCACTCTATATTTTCCCAGCAGTCTTGAGGAATTCATTGTCCTCCAGTCAAACCTTGATATGTATGAAGGTTGATTTAGCCAGTCGTGTGTATCAGCCTCTTTCTCATTTGCTTATTGGCAAGTAGAGCATGTCTCTGGTTCTTTAGACAGACTGAATTTATAAGGATCTGGTCCAAAGATAACCTTCATTCTCTTGACCTTGCATATTTGCTCGCTTTCCTTCCCCACTTTCCATGTAAGTGCTTTTATGCTGGAATTGCCAACTCTGGTTTTGTAGCATTGACTGTGGGGATGAGAAGTCAGATTTTTTCCTGTGTCATTTTTTTGTTAGTAGTCCTAAAGGTGGGTTAAATGTCTTTGATTTTCTTAACCATGTTATTCACTTGGTAATTTATTTTCTCTTGGTCTCTTGACAGCTATTTTAGTAGTTTGTAGCTAAGCTATTTTGCTGTTTTGATTTTATCCTTTTGAAGAATTCTAAAGCATTAAGCAAATCAGTTTGACCCCCATTTCTGAGTGAACAAATGTGTTTTAATAAGACAAATGTATTAGGTTGTCGGAAAAGTCATGACATATTTTTCTGTTTTTCTATGCAAAAATGCATCATGACTTTTCTAATGACCCAATATTTGTTTCAGCTCAAGTGAATGAAAAAGTCACCTTCTTCCTCTGGTGATTAATGAACACAGTGTTTTCAATGATTTGCTCACAGAACTGCTAAGATTTTGTAAATAGGAGGAAGAAGCCTGAGGGGAAATTTTTAGGTCTCCAACTATTTCTGTGTATGATACTAAGGAATTTGAAAGATAAATATGCTAGATTATGTTTAGTTTTAAGAACTCAAGTTATTGAAGAACTTTAAAAAGGAAGCTTTTTAAAAATAAAAATGTTATTTTTTAATATTTTTTCAGAATAGGATACCTCTTGAAGTTAATATAAAGGACTTCCTTAAGCAATTCCAAGACTTGAATTAAAAATTGTATTTCCACGTCCAGCAGACGGCATAATGGTTACATCACTGGACTCCCATGTAATCGACCTCGGTTCAATTCTCAGATTTAGCAGCTTAAAACATACCAGGTGTCTGTGCGTGTGCACCCAAACTCCCGAGAGAAAAATGGAGAAGGGATTGCAGTGTGGACATTCCCCCCAGGCAGGGAAGGGGGTTTAGTGGTGGTGGTGATTTTTCACTTTCTGTCTGTCTTTCTCTGTCTTTCTGGTGAGCGCACATGCCCTATAGCAAAAATCTCTCAAAAAAAATTTATATTACCTTTTGTGAACCTGAAAAGCCATATAACGGGAGCTTGCTAACATTTTTATGGTTCTTTGGAATTTTGAAAGCCTATTTATACACATTTTTTATTTGTTCCTCAGAATAAGTCTGTAAAATAAACTAAACAGGTAATAGTAATATTCCCATTAGGAAAATTCACTTGCCAGTGGAGCACAGTTGATTATTGTCATACTAAGTATTTAGGTCTCTCTTTATTTATTTTTTTATCTTCTTTTATGAGATATATCTTTTAAATTCTTTAGTACCATGCAAAAAGATGGCTGTAGACCTAAAAGTTTTCGCCCCCCACCCCCCGGTTTTTTCCTTCTGTTTACAAAATCTCAGCAGTTCTGTGAGCAAATTATAGAAGGCATTGTATTCATCAACCATCAGACAAAGAAGTTGACTTCAGTGATTTTACTCTATGAGCGAGGGGGAGAGAGCAGAGCAGAGAGAGACGAGATAGGTTTTCTTGGCACAGTCTTGTGAGCCATGATCCTCCTTTCCCAGCCTCCCGGTTAGCTAGGGTTATAAGTGTGCATGGTAGCTCCCTGAATAAGATGGGCCAGGGACCAAACCTGGACCCTTCACACAGCTTTCAGATCCGAACTGTGGTGCTATCCAAGACACCACTAATTTTATTGTTTTCACTTTTGATTTTGAAAAATTGTAAATGTGAAATAATAGATATTTTTGGTAAAACCCCTTATGCCCATTATTTAAGTGGGTATAAGCAATTGTTAGTTATTCACATACATTGTATTAGCTCTCTCATTTTTTTTTTGCTATATCTTAAAGCTAAACTCATAGATTTTTACTTTTGTCCCTGAATATTTTAAAATATATCTCTAAAAGACATTTTCTTAATAATCACAATACTCTTATCATAACCAACACAATTAGCAATAATTACTTGATATCACCAAGTACTCTGCTTTAATTCAAATTTCTCTAAATATACCCAGAAAGACTTTTTACAGTTGGTCTGTTTTTGAATAAAGGATCTAAAAGGCTTTGCATTTGACAGTCATGTTATGTTTCCAATATCAGTTTTAATCAAAAACAGTACTTCCCATTCCCATTTTTCTTTTAATTTTGTTGACTAGAAGAGACCAAAAGGAAGATTTTAAAATTTTTAAATATTTAAATTTTTTAGTGTTTCTTCTATTAGTCAGTTTCCTGAAATGTAAATTTTAATTCTAAATTAAAAAAATAAGAAGAAGACAACTTTATGTCTATCTGATAAAGTAAAAATCAAATTTTTGTTCTATTTAAATGAGGTCCACTGAGCAGTTTATTATAATTGAAATGTTGTTGTAACAGCTAATTTCATAAGAAACTTTAAGATCAAAGCATCCTGAATAACTGTGTTCTTATGAATTTTATGCTTATATAACAGAATACACTCAATAATAATGAGGATGAACAAGTAAAGAAACTTTAGTCTTTGCCAATAATATAGGTTTAGTTCATCTTTCTTTCCAGCTGATTAGAGAAATACAAATGGTAAATATAATTCTATCACATGTTCTGTTACGTATATCAGAAGTCTCTTGAACATTTATTGTGTTGTTTGCAAATACTTTGTCATTGTTATTGCTCTTATCAGTGAACAATTATCAAGTAATTGTTATATAGTATCAACAGTAATAGTAATTTTTAAAGATTTTATTTGATCTATCCTTTTGCATTTCTCGTACCTCTATAATCTATCTGTTTTGCAACACATATTCTGCTGTTCACTGGTAAACTGGTTAAACTCCCAACCTCCAGAAATGGCTCTATCAAAAAAAAAAAAAATAGGAGAAGGAAGGGGCTGAAAGTTATCTTAGCTGTGGACAGTGGAAATCAGAATCGTCACAGAACAGAGATACTGTACTTGTGGCCAGTGGTCTGGCCCAGCAGGCAGAGAGATAGGCCTGGTTGATACTACCTCTGGCTCAATTGGGTAACATTTTTCTTACCATGTTCTGCACTGAGAGATATTAAAGTCATCCTATAAAGATGTATCACTATTGTTTTGCAAACTTGCTTTGGCAGAAAAGACTGTAATCTTTTAAATATATCTGCCTACCTTTTTCAACTCTGTACCTGCAGTAGCCTTGTCAGTTGTCTTTTAAGGAAATATATCAAGAGAAAGATAGAGAAAGACAGTGGGTGCAGTGACTTACCACTTTAAATCTTCATTGCTGTGACTAAACGATTCCCCTAGTGGGCTGGCTGCACAGCCCCCCTTTGGGAGACAAGCAGCATGATTGAATGAAGGCACATTCTTTCCAGATGCTCAGTTCCACTGTCTCTGTTTGTTATTCAGTGTTCATCAAAGGATTTAGAGGAAAGGCATAAGAATCTACTATGTAAAAATAATTCACTGGCATTTCCTAATGGTGTGTTGAGTTCTGGTTCCCTGAGGAGCAGTAGTATTTCCAGAGTTTTCTTTGGTTTTCATAAGTAGTTTATCTGAGATCCTTATTCAGAATACAGTAAAGAAATATGATGAAACTGCAAAAATGCTATTTAAAAACTTTTCAAATTAAAAACAATATTGCACATGAAATAATTAAATGTTTTGGCTCTTCTGAAGCCCATTGGTTAAAGTTCATTTTCTAATGTACTGCTGTAATTAAATTATAACCAATTGTGTCCTCGTATTTCAAAGTCAGGTCCTTCTGCTCTGTCCCCTCCCTTCTCAGAGTAATGACTACAAAGTAATGGCAACTGGTTAAAAAAATAAAATTCTTGCTATTCCTGGGAAAGGAACATTTACATAATAGCATATCCCAACCCATTTCTTAAAATGCATTTGTGTTTTGCATATATCTAATGTTAAAGTTAGTGCAGCAGCTATTCATGTATAGTATATTGTCATACTGAACTGGTAAAATCTCACTTGGTAAGAACCCAAGTACTTATCTGTTTTCATGTTTTACAACCTAACCACATGTACAATAGCAGACCTTGTTAAGAGTCTGATCATGTCATATAATCTTGACAGAAGTAATTATATCAACACTTCCGTAAATTCAGTTGGCCTTTTCTTCATTCCCCTTTGGATGGGTCAGTGTTGTTAAGGGCATGAGAGAAGCACAAGGTGATTTTATTTCAAGAGTTATTGATTCATGCTTCCTCTGTTTTGTTTCAGGTGGATCATTCATGCTATGGAGTATGAACTACAGATCCGTAACGGAGACAAGCCAGCCATGGACTTATATCAGCTCTCACCTAGTGAAGTTAAACAACTTCTGCTGGATATTCTTCAGCCTCAACAGAATGGAAGGTAATGAGAACCTTTGGTTACCTACAGGATACTCTACATTTATACTAACCTCATAATTTTGCATAATATACATATGAAATTAATAAAATGCAGAGGTTACCCTACTATGGTAGATGATATAAACAAAGATACTAATTAAAAGTCTGTCTTCAGTTGTGATTTTGTGTTGATTTGATATTTAGCTTTTTTAGGTATAATTCGTGTTTCTTCATTTTCATTCTGTGTAAATGTAACACTTCATACCTCTTTGGTCAGTCCTCTTTCTGAATCTTTGTAACACTCAAGATTACCTCCCAAAATTTCAGCAGACGGATTGGATTTGGTAACATTATTTAATATGTTGTCTGTGACTACATAGACAATAAACAACAGGGCTAAGCCCTTTCAGAGACTTATCTTATACTGACCTTAGAATAAGAGCAAAACATTTTTATTACAAAAAAGAGCTGTAATGTAATTATTAAGACAAGTATTTAGGCAAGTATTTGTTGAGCACACTTGTGCCTGGTACTTTCCAAGGTGGTATAGTTAATATGCCTAGGAAATTCTGTCTAAGCCTTCTACAAAAGTCAATTTAAACAAAGGGAAAGACATCTGTGCTCTTAAATAAGAACACTTAATGTTACCAAGATATCTGTTGTAAAATTTTATGCAATTCCAATAGCATTCCTACAAGCTGTTTTATAGAGTTAGACAACTTAGTATTAAACATCATATGGAAAAAGATGCAAGAATAACAGGAAAACATAAAAGAAGGACTTGTCCTAATAGACATTAAACATAGAACAGACTTAAATAGAAAGTTCAGAAATATAATATAACCTCAAGTCCAAATGGAAATTTAGGATATGATGAAGGTGACATATCAAATCACTTGGACAAGGATAGACTTTTTAAATAAATAGGATGGAACAACTGGATAGCAATTTAGGAAAAGATAATATAAAATCCCTACTTTGTATCATTCACAAGAATAACCTCTAAATAGATTAGAAATCTAAATGTGAAAACTGAATTCCTATAAGTACTAAAAGAAGACATGGATAAATTATTTTTTAACCTTAGTGTGAGAAAAAATTTCAAACTATGACTACCCAACGGCAACAAAAGGAAAGATAAATAAAGTTATATAAGAGTTAAAAACAACATCCTCTTGCATGGTAAAAAATAAATAGATATGTAACATCAAAAGATAGCTAGGGAACCAGAGCAAAACTATGCCACAGAGAACCATTCTTAAAATTGAGGGATAGAAAGATGAAAACCCAAGAGAAAAATAGAGAAGAAACATGATTAACCAATTCATTAAAAAAAAAAAACTATAAAAATGGCTTTCAGATATTTGAAAAACTGTTCAAACTAATAATTAGAGAAATGTAAATTAAAATGTTGAACTCTTTCTCATGTTTCATTTGGTGAGGCTGTGGGAAACAGGTACTCTCATGTATAGATGGTAGGTGTAATTGCATATGACCTCACAGAGAGGATGAGGAAGAAAAGCATTAACCCAAGTACTTTTGGAAAACATTATTTTGACTGGATACTGTAAAGTTAAAGGGGGAAAAAAAAGGAACTGAACATAAATATTGTACTCACACACCTCAAAGATGTATGATTTCAATTCTGAAATTACTTTATGTTATATATGGGGATTGAATAAACAAGTACATACATTGGGGATAATGAGAATCAGATGTACTGTTGGAGAAAGTAGTTATAAATAAGGAAGAGGACTTTCCTGTAGTTTTTAATTTTTTCAAAATAAAAAACCAAAAAGTTAAAAAGAGGGCCAGCTTAGTACTTCAGAAGTAATTCACTACTCCAGCAAAGCTCGATCTGTGTGGAACACCCTAGGTTTGGTTCCTTAGTTAACCTCTATGCATTGGGTACACGACCATAATGCTGGATGGCTGGAAAGACTGGGTGAGGGGTGATTATGACATGAGACCCTGTGGAGGATACTTGTTTTTTGTTTTTTTTTCTCTCTCTTTCTCATAAAATAAATAAACTTAACAAAATAAAAAAATTAAAGTGTTATAAATAACTTTATACCTCCATTGTGAGTATTCTTGCATTTTTACTTTTTATATTGTTCTAAGGTTGAAGTATCAACCATGACTTCATAGAACACTGAAATAATCTTTTTTACTATTTTTTGGTGGTTGTCATTATACAAAAGGAATAAGGGAAAAAATCAAATGCAAACTGTTGGGTATTCAGTTATTCAACTAAAACATCATCAAGGAATCTTTAGATTGTTTGGGCTTCTTCACTTTAGCCAAATAACTGAACCTAGTAATAAAAGTCTGGGTCATTATAAGAAAGCTTACAGGTCCAGCCCCATGGCCTAGTGGTTAAGGAGCTTAATCCCACATGGTCTACTGTTGTTTGAATCTGAACTCAGTGGCTTGAAAAACATGCTGGGGTTCAGACCAGCAGTTGGCTTAATGGCTATGTCATTGGACTCCCATTCGCTGATGCTCAAGTCCCCCCCTTTTTTTTTTTTTTTGAGAGGTTTTTGCTATAGGGCGCATGCGCTCGCCAGACAGAGAGAGACAGAGAGACAGAAAGTGAGAAATCACCCCCCGGGGGGATGGCCACACTGCAATCCCTTCTCCTCCATTCTCCTCTCAGGATCTTGGGCATGCACACACACATACCTAGCGGGAGTTTTAAGCCACTGGGTCCGGGACTCGAACCACGGTCGACTACATGGGAGTCCAGCGACAAAGCCATTACGCTAACTGCTGGTTCCTCAAGTCCCCTATATAAACTGGCTCAGTATTTCCGTGTAGTCTATGCATGTCCTTCTGTATACTTTAGAGCATCTCCAGATTTCTTATAATACCTAATACAGTGTCTACACACAGCTTTAGTCACTGAAAACTCAGGTTTTAGTTTTTAGAACTTTCTGAATTTTTTAAGAAATAGTTTTGAATGGCAGTTGGTTAAACCCATGGATGTGAAACCTGAAAACACAAATGGTCTAATATACATCCAAAAAGGATCCCTTTCTCACCTAGGTAGTGATAAAACTTCATCAGTCCTCTTTCACCAGAATAACAACAACAAAATGTCTTTTTCTGTTTACTATATCCTGCATAGCTAGTTTCATACCTAGAAATATTGTTGATCATAGCATTCTTCTCTTATGATTGGTTACACATTTCACTCCGCGGCCTATTTAAAATACCATATGTAAAAAAGAAATGTACATTTCTTCCTGTCTTTAGCTTATGTAACAATATACTCCTATGATACTATGTCTTATTTTTAAATTATGCAAATGCTGTATCTTTAGCACTTTATGAACATCTCTAAGATTTAATATGTATCTAATACATGAAAACAAGGGATCTAAAATTTTGACATTACTGCATTCTTATTATGACATGTAAGCTTTTTGTATCTAAAAATAAAGAACAAGTATTGGTGAGGCTGTGGTGAAAAGGGAATGCTCTGACACTGTTGATGGGATTGTAAATGAATACAACCACCATGGAAAATAATATGGAGGTGTCTCAAAAAGTTATACATAGAATTACCATATGACCCAGTAATCCCACTCCTTGATATTTACCCAAAGGATAGGAAAATACTCCGTTGAAAATACACTTGCACATCATGTTAATTGTAGCATTATTCACAATTGCTAAGATGTGGAATTCTGTCTGCTTAAAAACTAATGTCTGGGTTGAAAAACTGTGGCACATATGTACTGTGGAATACTATCCAGCCGAAAGAAACAAAGACCCTATCATCTGACTTAAAGTGGATGAATATAGAAGAGTTAATCTTAAGCAAAGTGAGCCAGACTTTGAAAGCCACACAATGTATATCCCTGCTCAATATGTACCGAACATCTTCATTCTGTGGCAGAAATGGAGGGGATCCAAAGATATGATAGTAGAGAGGGTAAGTGTAGATACCAGGGACTGCTTGGTAGAGGTGGGTGGAAAGGGCAGAAGGAAGAAATATTTAACAAACTAAAGAATGTAAAGTTATTTGTTGAAAAAATTCTATAATTTTTGCCTAATTAAAAAAATTTTTTAAGAAAATTTTTTAAAAAGTTGTGTCTGGTTTTTTAGAACTGGGACCTCAGCAATATTTAAATAGCAAACTTTTATAAGGTTTTAAATAAGGTAATTTCATTATGTACATAATGCTTTTTTTCTTTTTGGGGGAGAGGTTTTTGCTATAGGGCGTGTGTGCTCACCAGAGAGATAGCCAGAAAGCGAGAAATCACCCCCCAGGGGGGATTAGCCACATCTCAGTCCCTTCTCTTCCATTCTCCTCTCAGGATCATAAGCATGCACGCACACATGCCCAGCATGAGTTTAAGCCACCGGGTCCAGGACTTGAACCACGGTCAACTACATGGGAGTTCAGCAGCATTGCCGTTACGCCAACTGCTGGTCCCTGTACATAATGCTTTTTTGAGTATTCGTTTATTTATTCATTTAATGTTCACTAAGCACATCTCTGGGAGAGGTTTATAGGGTTGATCAAGTTATATAACTTCTATGCCTTCATGGAACATACATTTAATATATGTAAGAACCACATAAGGTTATTCTAAAAATGGCCACTCCTGTGCTTTTATGGAACTGCTTTGTGTATCAGAAAATCACTTAATCATGTAGTCAGCAACTCATAGCTTACTAAAGAATAACGTTTTGCCTATTGAATTTTTTAAAATCTTGGAGATGTTCTCTCCTGCAAGCTCTGTTTTCACTATGAAATATTTACTAACCTCTGTAACACATGGTAGATATGCATCATTGATGGGTTTTAGCTTTTATTGCTCCCCTATTGGAACAATTAATCCATATTGAAAGCTCTGTTTTCTACCAGAGCAGGCTTGTTTTTCAACTCTGAGACATTTTCCTTTGGTCTGCAGATGTTGGCTGAACAGGCGACAGATCGATGGGTCTTTGAATAGAACTCCCACTGGGTTCTATGACCGAGTGTGGCAGATCCTGGAGCGCACGCCCAATGGTATCATTGTAGCTGGAAAACATTTGCCACAGGTAAAGCCCCACTATGTTTATTTCAGGAAAAGGGACTTCTAAAGGGACCTAAAGGAGTGGAGAATTCTTCCCTGTCTGTTCTGCGAATAACAGTTCTGTTGTTCAGTGTTATAAGAGTATTTAAAGGTAGGGTATCCGGATACCTAAAGGGATAAAAATACTAGAAAATAGGAAGTCTAATCAATTTCATTG
>NW_006159944.1:119400-154472 GCF_000334495.1 Tupaia belangeri chinensis
CTGAGTTACTTTAATTTTTCAATTTTTAGAGTCCCTCTCAAAAAGCTTTTCCCTCTAGGTAAAGCAAAAAACTTGCTTTACCTAATGGATGTATTGCCAAAAAAGTTGTATTTAGCCAAAATTCTTTTTTGTACTATCATATGTCAGATGGCTTTACTTTAGCTAGGATTATTCCTTCATCACTAAGTGGTGATGGGCCAGTGGTGGGGGACCTCACAGACAATAAGACATACCTTGAAAAATAGCTCCAGATTAGATCTAAGAAGCAACGTGACCCAGAAATGCTGCAAATAATTAGGAATTGCACTGAATGTGAAAAATGGTCTGTTTTTAGGTCATTAGGCAAAGAATCACCTGCTTTTTACACAAGTTATAACTTACCTGGGGTCCAAATGAATTTCCACCCCCTCCTTCAGATAGTTTGTGAAGTTATATAAAGTGGTCTATGTCGTTGCTGTGATTACTTTATTGAATCCTGGCATCTAAATCACTCCGTTTATACACAAAAGGGAACAACTTGCCTTTGGGGAAAAATTAAAAAAAAGACCTACATTTGTTTCAAGACTTTCCAATTAATTTCTATGTAGCTCTTTTTACAAAGTATTCTTACAACACATGCCACATTGATTTTATTATGTATATATAAGAGTATCTCTGGAAGGACCCACAAGAAATTGGTAGCTTTTTACTTTTCTTTTGGGAAAAGGAACTGTGTGGCTGGGTGGATAGTGTTGGAGTTTCATTGAAACTCTTTTCAACCATTCGAAGTTTGAACTATGTAATTGGATTACTTATTCAAAAAACTAAACAAATCTTTTAAAAAAGTATTCTTTACACTGTCCACAGACTACCAGTGGTTTTATTTGGTTGTCAGCCTAGGTGGTCCAGTTTTTTCCCACATGCTTTCTGATTACTGTTCTAGAACATCCCTGTATCCTGGGAGCAGAGGGCAGGGCTCACTTGTTAACATCCTGCCTCTTCTTCTTGGCCTACACTGTGCATATCTGGGTGGTGTGCTAGGGCAACCTTTTCTTAGCATCTTTATAAACACCCACTAATACTTAACCAGGCTTGGGAACCAGCAGTTAGCGTAATGGCTATGTCACTGGACTCCCACGTAGTTGACCGCGGTTTGCGTCCCGGACCCGGTGGCTTAGAACTCATGCCGGGCGCATGTGTGTGCATGCCCAAGAACCCGAGAGGAGAATGGAGGAGAAGGGATTGCGGCGTGACCATCCCCCCTGGGGGGGTGATTTCTCGCTTTCTGTCTCTATGTTTCTCTCTGTCTTTCTGGCGAGCGCACATGCCTTATAGCGAAAACCTCTCCAAAAAAAAAAAAAAAAAACTTAACCAGACTTGTCATTTAAGTGTCTGATAGCCTGATTCACATACATTTAGTATCCTCTTTGCTAACAGTAACAACAGTAAATTCATGTTAAGTATTCTTATGGCACCAGGCACTTTTCTCTGTGCTCATATAATCCTCCCAGTAATCTTTTGAGGATTTTATTATTCCTGTTTGACAAAAACAACTGAAGCACAGCTAAATGATTTGCCCAAGGTCAGGCATCTAGCAAGTTGCTGACCCAGGATGTGACCTGCCTTTTCTCTTAACTTCTCTGCTGCACTGCTTATGCTGTTTCCTTTCAGAACAGTGGGAAAGCAGGCAACTTTGATATCTCTTTTGTAGATGTAATGATCATAATTGCCTAATAACTAGGTTGACTTTTTAAATGAGATATATTAGGAAGTTAATGTGAAACTATGAAAGGGTCTTCCATTCCTTATGTAATCCCATTAATCTTACTGCTAGACGTCTAAACAATCACAGTAACTGTGTCAAGGAATCAGCCTTCATTTTCCCCAAATCTGGTACTACTGATAAACATTAGTTATACGTTGGATTGTATTGAGTATACAATACGATAGATGGATAGGATTGAGTATAGGATGAGACATTATTACACCTGGCTGAACGCCTGTGTTGTCCCTTGATTGAAGGAGAACTTCTCCAGAGTCCCATTTTGAATAATAAAAAGATAATATTCTAAAGACATGATAAAGTTCACTCTCAATAATCATTTAGGTAAAAGCAAGTAAGTATGTTTCATCATTTCTCTATCTCTAGTAATAATTGCAGTGCCTCTCCTTTCCACCATACATGCCTAACATTTTGATCTTTTCCTTCCATCCTTTGAGGGTTATCCTCCATGCCTAGATCTGGATTTGGATTTGAGTTTATTTTCTACTTTTGTTTAGTTTGTGCAAAGTAACGGAAGACTCTTATTTTAAATGAAAGATAAAAGGCAGAGCAGAGAAAATTCTTTTAGTCTTACTTGGTTTTCTGTTTTCTTGCCATTTGTGTACTTGATAATTGTTTTTGCTTGTTTGTATGCTGCCCGCTCAGGAAGGCCCTGTCACAGAAATGATGTAAATTCAATAGCAAGTGACTTTCATGCTAACATCTGACAGCAAACATAACTGCTTGTGTTAATTTTTAAAGCAATGTGTACTCTATTTGTTACCTCAATTTTGGGACATTCCTTTTGTGTATTGAAGTGGTTTTCTAATATTGTCTCTTTCTCCTAAAAACATTAATATAGTGAAAATAACTGCTAAAATTGGGAAAGTTAATTTATCACACTAGTCAGCTGGTTGGCTTCAGTAGTTTGTTATATAAAGGATCTAGTGGTATAGCTGAAAACACTCCCTAAGGTTTTATAGAAACTGAAAAGTATTATTGGAAATGAGAACCAGAGAATACCAATTTGGCATGTTAATGTGGAGTTATTTTTTTCAGCAACCAACCCTATCAGATATGACTATGTATGAGATGAATTTCTCTCTCCTTGTTGAAGACATGTTGGGAAATATTGACCAGCCAAAGTACAGACAGATCATCGTGGAGGTTTGTATTAAGAAATGTAAATTGCTGAAAAATGCTGTCACTTCCTGAAAACTAGTATAAGGAAAACTGCCCAAGGGACCAAGAATTCTATACCTCACCTAACCCTGATCTTCTCCTGTCAAGTATTCAAGAAGATGGTCATCCTTGACCCAAGTCAAGGCCCCTGAACAATTCAAACATCTTAAACTCCTTCAGGGTGGGAAAACTAACAGCTCAGTTTTTCAACTGCACACTCCTCTCAACAGCAAGTGTGTTAGCAACCCCATAACTATAAAAGAAGTGGGGCTAGTCCTGTGGCCCCGTGGTTAAGGAATCCAGATCCCACATGACCAATTACATGGATTGAATCCTGGCCCCAGCAGTTTGAAAAAGATTCTGGGCACATATGCATGCATGCCCCAAATCCCAACAGGATAGAGGAGCAGAGGAGAAAGGATTGCAGCATGTCTGCACCCCATGGAGAGAGGGGATGCTTTCTTCCTCTCCCTCTCTTTGTTCTCTTGTCTTTCTCTGGAGAGTGCACATTCCCTCTGGAAACAATTTTTTTTTTTTAATATAGGAAGGGCCTTTTGGTTTACAGATTTTTCAATTTATAGAAATAATACATAACCATTGTGAAAATTTCAATAGAAAATTATAGAAATAAAAAATATTCTCTATACCCACTGTCAAGAGATCATTGCTGTTAATATATTGAGGGACATGTTTCCCAACCTCTCTCTATGATGCGAAGACATTAAATTTGGGGCTGTGTCATCACTGCTCCGTTTGAAGTTAAATACTAAAATACACAGACATGCAAAACACATGTGTGCACATGCCTTTTTGTCACTTTAAAACATTATCCTATACATATAGAGAACCCCCCCAAAATGGATGGGCTTGATCTTCACTTTGACTCCTTCTCTGGGAATGTCTCTGTTAGACTTTGTGTTTCTTGAGGGTAGGTATTATGTCTTAATAGATACAGAAGCTGTCAGTGCGTGCTCAGCTGGATGTGGCCCTTTCTAATATCCAGCATTTCTGGAGCTACAGTTAGAATTGAGTGAAATTCAACCTCATCTCTAATGTTCCACGAGATGGGACAGTATCAGCTGGTTTAATGGCATGTGAGAGCAAGCCAGAGAAAATATGGGGCTATTAGATGGCGAATGCCTTCCCTGTGCTGTTACCTTAACTTTCCATGTCTAGTACCCTGCATCTGAGACCTAGAGATCCTCCTCATTAACCAAAGTGAAGTGCATTCCCTTTGCAGAAGACATTTTCCTTTAGAACAATACCAAAACTTCATATTCTCTTGTGTAAAGCTCTGTTCTTCAGTCTCCCACATTGGGATCTCTGGATTTTATTGAAAGTGTTTCCTTGGGTTCTTTCAGAATCTGTTGTTGATAAAGTACAGTCAGTAAGAGTCTCAAATTGGGGACTATGAGGTCTGTTTCCTATTCATTATACCAAGGAGGAACCATAAACATCAGCAGAGAGTCTTTACCTGTCATTGCATACTCAGAGACAGTCTTCGGGTATAGGAGTTTGTCATTTGAAATGAGCATTATCACTTAGACTAAATGTGTGGGTTGGCCAACCCAAAGGGTGGTCAGTATAAACTAAGATAGTACCCATGTCATAAAGAGGTCAGAGTCAAGTGCATTTTCTTAAAAACATAGCCATCCCCTGAGAAACTTCGTTAGAGACTTTTGTACTCATTTTGAGGTGCTGGGCTCCAAGTCATTCAATCATGAATCTAGTGGCAAAGTCTTCACTGACCTCCCGTGCCTTCTCTGGCTGTGCTCTCTGCTCCCTTTTCTATGGCAGCCCTGCTCCACTGGACATTGTTTTTCTTGCCTTTCCAACAAGGATTGATGCCCAAAGGCTCTGAAAGAGTTCAGACATTTTGAGTGACTAGAGCACCATGTACTACATGTACAGGGTCAGGAAAGTCATTTTTCAAAGTTATATTTTTTTAAGTGATGAAGAAAACTCTACTACACAGCTACAGGGATATATACAGTGAAAAAAAAAGTACAGCTTTCAAACAGCTTTATGTCTCTGATTTGAAAAAATAGGAAAATTCCATCCATCGTTGACGCCCTCATCATGGAATGCACACTGTGTATTATTGGGATCATTTATCGATTTGATTAAAGAATGAAAACATGTCTAGACCATGTCAGTATTATGGTTTTCAATGTTTTTCTTTTCTAGTTACTAATGGTTGTATCCATTGTACTGGAAAGAAACCCTGAGCTAGAATTTCAAGACAAGGTAGATCTAGACAGACTGGTGAAAGAAGCATTTCATGAATTTCAAAAAGATGAGAGTCGACTAAAGGAAATTGAAAAACAAGTAAGTAGAGAAAACATTTTTGTGGAACTTATTGTCTAAATTCTTCAAAATATTCCTAATCTATCATCTCTCTTACAAAACAGATTCACTGTACAACATAGACTATCTGAAGTCTGACTTATTTGGGGAATTAATGTTACTTTTTAGTTAATTACTAGTCAATTCAGCTATGAAGTTATGATAAAAAGAAATCTAGGCAGAGATAAATTTCCTTTATATAGTTAGCAGTTAAAATGTGTTTTATCAGGGAGAAACCATAGATTCTAGAAGGCTGTTAAATTATATTCTGGGGAAGATGGGAATGCAGTAAGAGGCTGCCTTGGTGCTGTGTACTGCCTAATACAGTCCCTTCCAGGCTTTCTGTTTAATATTTTATGCTTATCTGTAAAAAGGTTCCCTAAGTAAATAAAAATTATCAGCAAAGAGAAGAATACTAAAAGTCTCTGCCTTTGTTTTATATGCTGAGAAGATGCCTCAGGAATATGAAAGAACATCTCAGGAAGCTCATATTTTCCATGAGGAAATCTTTCTGTGAATTTATTTTCCCCCCTGGGCTGACATTGATTTTACCTGTCAACTCTTTACAAACAAACAAAAAAAATCAAACAACTTGCTTGCTGTTTTCCTTTGTAGGATGACATGACTTCCTTTTACAACACTCCTCCCCTGGGAAAAAGAGGAACTTGCAGCTATTTGACAAAGGTGGTGATGAATTTGCTGCTGGAAGGAGAAGTCAAGCCAAGCAATGATGACCCATGTCTGGTTAGCTAGTGAGAAGGTGTGAGGGACTTCGCCAAGATGCATTCTCTCGAAATGGGCTAAGTTTTATGTCAGAGCTTGATCAAGGCAGCCATTAATCTATGACTAGATCATGCTGGTAAGGTAGCTGCCTCACTGTGGTAGAGTTCTTGGACCTTTTGCATGCCATAGCCAATCTAATGGTGAAAAGTACTTTTAATCAAGAGAAAAATTTTCTCATGATTGTGCCAACTACAATAATAATCTTCACTGAATGAAAGAATTCGCTTGTGAATTGAAAATTCACTGCTGCATGTTTTATGATCAAATAGCTCATCAAAACGGATCTGTGCTCTTTTGACTGAATTCTCACCTTACTGCCATTAAAATGGAGTTGCCAACTACTAATGCATACTGGTGATCAAAAAATATTAAAAAATGGTGAACTTTTTTAGTGGCATTGTCATGCTACAAGAAGATGTTAATATACATCATAAAAGCAAAATCAGCCAGCTGACACTTTGATTCTCAGAAACAGCATTAATAATATTTTAGTATACAGCATTATTGTATAGTTTTTCTTGTAAACATGACTATGGTTTTATATTTGTGCTTTGTGATTAGACCAAAATACCATCTAATAAATCTACAGCTTATCAAACATTTTTTTTGAGCTCCTGATAAAAAATAGGATATGTGTAGGATTGTTCAGAAGTATGTTAAATTTTAGACTGCTAACCTGGTTTGTATTAGTAAAAACAAAAATAACAATCATTAAATTTTATTTCTGACTCAATTAATATACCTAGACACATTCTTTGCTCTAGGCTCACAATATTGAATTAATGCTTCTAAATATTTGAATTTGTTTGGAGATGGAATGGAAGAGAATCTATGGTACATACCATATTTTGATACCAAACAAACTTAAGCAAACTTAAATAAAAATAGAAAATGGGGACAGCGCTCTAGCTCAGCAGATATCCCACACTGCCTATGGCAATTTGACTCCCAGCCCAACAACTAGGAAAACATGGTAGGTACATGTGCATGCATGCACCCCCTGCAAAAAGAAAAAAGTCCTGACAGGAGAGAAGAACTGAAGACATTACACTGTGACCATACCCAATGGGCGCTCCTTTCTCTCTTTCTCTCCCTTTCTCTCTCTTTCTCTCTGGTGGGTGCATGTACTCTTTGGCAATAAAAAAAGATAAGAATAAATTTAAGGATGAAAGATTCTTTAAATTTTATGAATTTATTTCCATCCTATATGTTACAGTGCAACCCAATAGTTAGAACCCTGGCCCTAAAGAGAGTCAGTTTTCTGACAAGTCTTATGGAGTTAGAACACCTTAAAGAGAAAGAGATGACATAAATTAAATTAAATGACTTGACTCTCAGCATATTAAGAGAATGTATGAAAAGATGGCCCTTGGTTTGAAAAACATTCTGGGTACATGGGCATGCATACCCCAAATCCCAACAGAACGGTGGAATGGAGGAGAATGGATTGCAGTATGTCTGCATCCCATGGGGGGTGTTTTCTTCCTCTCCCTCTTTATTTGTTCTCCTGTCTTTTTCTGGAGTGACTGTGCCAGTAGTAATATGCCACTCAAGAAAACCCAAATCCCACACGTGGCCACATATCAAATCCTCAGCCTGGTCAACCTGAGAACACACCAGGCATGTATATGAGTACCTAAGATTTCAAGTATGGATTCAAATGCCCAAGATCTGATGTCCTGGAAGACTAGAGGAAGGGGAATTGTGGCATGTACCTGTGGAGGACACTCATCTCTCTCTCTTCCTCACTCTATCATTTACATTCACAGGAACATACTCTATCATAAATAAAGGGAAAAAAATAATGAAAAATGTGATCCTGAATGATGAAGGACCATATTCATGATTAATCATGAAACCCATAGAGAAATGAGGACTTTCACTTCATAGCTAAAGAAACTAAAAACTAAAGAAAGAGAACTTAAATATTTAATGTTTTCTGGAATTTGGAAGAAAATAAGCTGTTGTGTTTCTTTCTTTTTTTAATGTTTTTGCCATAGGGCATGTGTGCTCACAGCAGAGAGACAGAGAGACAATGAAGAAAAGTGTGAAATCACTCCCCAGGGTGATGGTCACACTGCAATCCCATCTCCTCCATTTTCCTCCTGGAATTTTGGGCATGCACACACACATGCCTGGCATGATATTCAAGCCACCAGATCCAGGTCTCCAATGTGGCAATTGACCATGTGGGAGTCCAGTGCCTTATCTGCCATGCCACTTGCTTGCCCAAACTGTTGTATTTTTAAGAATTAAAAAAAAAGTCTGATTAGCTGAGCAAAGTTGTCAGAACTGCTGTCTCCACTGCAAATGTTAACAAGTGTTAGCTTCCAACCTAAATGTTGTATGTGCAAAATTCTGAAGTTTCCCTATGCTATCGAAAGCATTCAGAAACTGTGACATATGTGTCAACTGTATGCTTTAATGAAATTCAAAATTTATTGTTCTGAAAGATATATTTGGATCGGTAAATCTTGATGTTCACCAACAGAAACCAGTATTTGTTTTCTAATTAGAAAAGCAAAAAGTAGTAAGAATTAGAACACAGAACTCATATGAAATTCAAAAGTCCCATTTGGTCTACAGAGTCCAAATGTTTTAACAGCTGTCCTAGAGACTGACTGAAATATTAGCACATTTATCCAGGCATGATGAGACTTAAATCTGATTTAAAGCTTCCTATATCCTAATGGCAGATTCACTGCGTAAGTTTTTTATACAAGCAACGTCTGTTGAAAACTCCTGACTGAATAACAAATTCAACTACATTTCAAGAGCATCATTTTAAGAAACGTAGTATTTTCCAGATTTCCTCTGCCATTTTATTTAAATGTGAAATAGCTATATTTCAATTTTGAAAACTCAGAGTGTGGGATCATCTTGATGTCATCATCAATATGAGATAAGTGTCCAGTGTCTTATGGGCATCAAATATCATTTATTAATACCCAAATGCATTTAACTTCACACTAGAACTCTCCAAGAATAGATTTGGACATGTTTTTAGCCTTTCCTGAACACTCATGTTAAATAGATGGTAAATGTGGGACTAGCAGTTAGCGTAATGGCTATGTCGCTGGGCTCCCATGTAGTCGACCACGGTTTGCATCCCAGACCCGGTGGCTTAAAACTCACGCCGGGCGCATGTGCGCGCGTGCCCAAAATCCCAAGAGGAGAATGGAGGAGAAAGGATTGTGGCATGGCCATCCCCCCTGTGGTGTGCTTTCTCACTTTCTGTCTCTCTGTCTCTGTCTGTCTAGTGAACGTATGCAACCTATAGCAAAAACCTCTCCAAAAAAAAAAAAAAAGATGGTAAATGTGCAAGAGTCAACACAATGTAAAAACAGGTACAGAAACACAGAGACCACATTAAGTCAAGGAGAAGAAAATAGACCTATCATAGTGATATTTGGCTTCCCAGAGGTGGCATAGGAGTGAGGATGAGGTTAATAGTTAGATTATAAAAAACCTAATACATCTGGAGGGAATCAGATCAGTGTTGATTCAGCACCTGGGGAAATAAATGAAAAATGTCCCTTCTGGGTGGAAGCTCTTTTCCCACCACACATACCTCCATCCCACATAATTCTCCAGCACCGCACTTCCAGCCCACAGATGAAAAAAAGACTCCCTTTCAGGGCAGATCAGAAAAGTCTCCTATTTCAGAAAATTTAAAATGTAAACAGAAATGAGAGAGAGGGCCAACTGGTGGCTATGTGGTTAAGGCAGTTGGATCCCAGTTGTCAACTTCACATTTTGAATCCTTGACCTAGCAGCTTGAAAAACAGAATATGTGTGCGTTCATGCCCAAAGTCCTGATAGGGGAATAAAAGAGAAGGGATTGCTGCATAGCCATTCCCCTTAGGGGGTGCTTTCTCATTTTCTCTCTCTGTCTCTTTGCAGTGGAAATTAAAAATTAAAAAAAAAGAGAGAAAAAACAGTATTAGCAACATTTAAACAAAGGAAATAGTGCATAAAAACACTGAAAAATGGCAGGAAGACAGAAGACCCACTGTAATTAGTATTTGGCTTCCCAGAGACTGCATAGGAATGAGGATGAGATTAGTAGGTAGATTATGAAAAACCTAATGCATTCGGGAGTGAATCAGATGACTGTTGATTCAGTATCTGGGGAAATAAACGAAAAATGTTCCTCCAGGGTGGAAGCTCTTTTCCCACCACACATACCTCCATCCCTCGTAATTCTCCAGCAGGGCTCTCCCAGCCCACAGATGTAAAAAAGCCCCCGGGCTGGCAGAAGGCATGGTGGTTAAAGGGCGCTGGACTCCCATATGGCTTATTGCGGTTCGAGTTCTGGATCTGGTGGCTTCCTTTCTCACTTTCCCTCTCTCTCTCTCTCACTCTTCCTCTCTGATAAAATTTAAACAAACAAGCAAACAAATAAGTAAAATACTTATTTTAAAAAAGAAAAGCCCCCCCTTCTAGGCTCACTCAACCCTGTGGGCACAAGACTTAGTGAGTGGGGGCACCCTTGTGTAAAGGAAAGGTCCTTTCTCCGAGCAGTTGCCACCCCACAGCAGGACACATGACTGGTCATCCTGTGCAGTGCACAGATTGCATGATGGCTGCAGTTGTGCTTCCCAAGGAAGGGGAGGTTATTGGAAGTGGACATTTAGTTTCTGGCCAGCAGCAAAGCAGAAGAGGAGCAGAGTTGACTATGATCCCTTGGAGGTGACCATGATCCTAATTATCTCTAACGATAGATTGTCTCAGAGTTGGAACCCTGGACCTGAGAGGGTGAGGCCTATGGACAATGATGACTGGATTTGATGACTACTTCCCCTTTTTCCCTCTATAATGTATTAGGTTTTGGGGGAAGTCATGGCACATTTTTGCATAGAAAAATATGTCATAACTTTTCTGATAACTTAATAGTTTAAAATTATTAGACATAGGCTGGCCCCATAGTTAAGTGGGAACTGGATTCCACATGGTTGACCAGAGTTTTAATCTGAAGTTGATGGCTTGGGGAACAAAAGGAAAAACATGCTGGGTGCATGTGTGTGTATGTGGCCCAAATTTCCACAGGATGGAGAAATAGAAAAGAAAGGATTACTGCATGACCACACCTCATTGGAGAGTGCTTTCTTCCTCTCCTTCTCTCTCTCTCCTGGCAAGTGTGTGCACCCGCTGGTTAAAGCAAACAAACAGCAACAAAACTAAACTGAATTCATTCTGCCTAGTCAAGGACATAGCCGTTTCCAATGACCGTGCATGGATTGTTCCGCCAACAAGGTAAACTTGGGTTTTTCAATTGTGACGGAGATGGTTGACCTTTGGGGTAAATTCTCCCCCTTTGTTCTCTTCTCCCCAAAAGTGCCTCTGCATTCCTAGCCAAAGAGGGGAAATGGACGAAATGAATGTTTGGGCTCTGACTCTTCAATGGGAGTAGGAAAGTTAAGTTAGGGCTTTCCATCAACTCATTTCTCCTCCGCTCAGTTGGTTCTTGTACTATAGGCTGAGCATCCCTAATCTGAAAATCCAAAACATTCCAGAATACTACAAGACTTTCTGTGTACTAACATGATACCGTAAGTGGAAAATTCCACACCTGATCTTGTGATGGGTCAGAGTCAAAATGCTGCAATACAGAAAAATTGTGTGAAAATGTATAAAGATATACAGAAATATTGTACTTGCAGGCTTTGTGTATAAGGTGTATATGAACATAAATGACATGTTTAGGCCCATCACAATGGTGCTAAATGACACTGGAACCATGGAGGGAAGTCGAAGTTTGGGATCCCAGCTTGACTGTGGGTATGCCCAAGGGCATGTCTGTGATCCTGTGTGTCCAAAAGGCTGGGGAGAGGATCACAGTGGATCTCTCTCTCTCCACCCCATAAATAATAATCTCTTTTACAAAATTAATTAAATGTTTAGGCTTGGCTTTATCCCCAAGCTATCTCATTATATCTGAGTGAAAATAGTCCAAAATCAAAAACATAAAATAAAAATCCCCAAACCAAAACATTTCTGCTCCTAAGCACTTCAGATAAGGGATTCTCAACCTTTAGTACTTTTTCCTCTTTGATCTTTTCTGTCTGAAGCCTCCATAATCCTGATTTATGTTTTATTGTCTGAGAGGGAGGGACTCAACTGGAACAGCTGGAAGAGGACTGAAGAGGTCAGACTGTGGGTGATGAGGTTGAGAAAACCACCCACTGTAGCAGCAAACACAAAGCTGCAATGCTGGTTATGAGAAAGATGTAAACTGTGAAAAAAAGTACGGAAAAAAAAAATACAGAACCCATTCTGAAAGAAAATTCACTCTAAGAAATAGAACATCTTCCACAGCAAATGTCTTATACTCTAAAAGAAATTAAAGAGAAAAATGAATTCATGACAAAAGGAAATCAAAGATAAAACAGTACAATAAGAAAGAAAAGAAGCTAGAGCTAAGGATAAAGTTTATAAGTTAAAAACAATAAAGAATAAAACACTTGTAGTTAACAGTTGAATTCTGACATACACAGAAAGCCTGCGATAATTCACTCAATTGCTCATTGAGCATGGTCTGCTCTATATGCCAGACACTGTCCTGGCCCAGAAGAGCGAGAGAAGGGGGGAGGGAGAGAAAAATTCCCCTTTCTTTGTGGAGCTTGTGTTCTAGTTAAAGGTTGGGGACACAGGCTGGCCTGTAGTGACAAGGGCTGTGAAGAAAAATAAATCGGGCTGGGGGGCAAAGAATGACAAATGTTATTAGGTTCTTATGGCTGTGGAAAGGTCTCTGACAGGGTGATATTTCATCAGAGAGAGAATCACAATGAGTGCAGGAGGAAGAGAATAAAGATGGAGTGTGGACAAAGTTAGTCCAACATAAAGAAAACTGGTGGGTAGAAAAAGGCTAATATTGGCACAGAAAAAAAGAAAAAAAATCAAAGACAAAGTTTTTTTCTAAATAAAGTACTAAATGTGCAGATAAAGAAAATGCATCATGTTCCAGAAAGATCTGATACAGAATGAGCAATATTGAAACATATCTTGGAGAAATTCAAGCTACCAAAAAAATGTAAAAAAAAAAAAAAGTTATCTTCTAGTGCTCAGCTTCTTTACATCAGTTCAATGTTATACAGTAAGTCTGATCAAATTTTTTTAAATTACAACCAATAATAAAGGCAATTGAATTTTTAGATATGCAAGGACTCAGAAATTCTAACAACTATGAGCCTTTCTTGAAAATATTAGTTGATGAAATCCGGTCAACTAAGAATCAGTGTGAAGAATATAGTAATAGGAATGACTTAATACAGAAGAACCACTGAGAACCATGACTCCATTAAAATGTAAAAGTGACAGTAAACAACGAAGTTTATAATTACAGAAAAGAATGTAAAATTACTTGAAAGACACACTTCACAATTTAATATCACTAATAAACTGGGACGAAAATCCTAGGGCTTGTTGACAACTCAGTAGGAGCCTGAGAAGGAAGTACAAGTGAGCTTATTTCCTTGTCTTTCACAGCAAGAAGTTGACATCACTTCATCTGTTAAAAGTTAATCAAGAAATAAAACTTTTTGAAGTTAACCATTTAAAATACAAAAGTAATTTTAAATTACTAGAAGGGTGGCAAAGGGGAAAAGGAGCATATTAGAAAATTATCCATGGGACTACCAGATGGCATAATGGTTATGTTGCTGGACTCCCACATAGTTGACTACAGTTCGAGTCCTGTACTCAGTGGTTTGTGCGTGCCTGCTCAAGAGAATGGAGGAGAAGACATTGTGGTGTGGCCATCCCCCTTGGGGATACAGAGCATGGGGGTGTTTTCTCACTCTCTGTCTCTCCATCTTTCTCTGTCTCATGAGCATACGTGCTCTCTAGCAAAAGTCTCTCTCTGAAAAAAAAATTATGCATATAGCTCAAGATGAATAAAAGAAAATGACAATCTCCAGATTCAGTATAGCTAGGACTCCCATATCAGATAACTTTGAATTAAAACATTTTTTTAAAATGTTGATCTATAATTAGAATGCAAGTGGCCCAAATCTATATACAAAACAAAACAGCATTGCAGTAGAAGCTGCTAGCTATCCACCCAAATCTATCTGTTCTCGAATCCCATGCCACAGAATGATAACTGGACATATGACTGCTCAGAGGCACCCTATGTTCCCTTTAACGTTCATGGAATGTTCTTCAATGGAAGGAGAGCTGGAATAGCTGACACCCCCGGCCTTGCTCATAACCTCCCTGCTAACCCCTCTGTGCTCTTTCCCCATGCCTGTAGGCTGGAATGACAATGAGCAAAGTGATGGTGTTGAAGGTAGCCAAGTTGCTTCCATCTAGTCCTAATTGTGGGGCAAAATCTTAATCCTTTCTATCCCACTCTACCTGCTAGAACTCCTCTCGTTGACAATGAACCGGAGTTCTGTTCGGAGACAGAAACTCTCCCAGTTAATTGACAGAATTTAAAGAATTGCTTAACCAGATACAGAGAATGAAACGAAAAGATTATGCATACAAAACATTACACTTATTTGAGGGTGGGGAGGTAAGGGTTTATTCTTTTTAACAGTTTACTCTAAGCAATTTAATATCAAAATAATAAAGCAAGCGGAAAGAAAAGCATAATCAGAGACTTCATTTAGTTTATCTATTTAAAGTGAAATCTACAATCATAATCATACAGAGCATGGGAATACTATAATCACTAATCTATAAATATTTAATTTCATAACCAAAGATAATACTTTATTTCACATCCAAACAGATTCTACCTTCTACTTCTCCTGAAACACTGCTTGAGGCTGACCATATTCTAGGTGCCAAAGAAAGCCTCCATGCATTTCAAAATTAGAATTAGTACAGATTGCATTCTCTTATGTTGAAAGAAAAAAACCCTACAGTTTAATAACCAAAATAGAAAAGAAAAACCCAACCTCCTGGAAATTCTGAAATTCCTGTCTAAATTGAAACCAGAGCTGAAATTTCAAAATATCTAGACTATAATGAAATCATTACATATAAGAGGGCCAAATCATTTCAGAGAAAGTCATCGATTTAAACATAGCACTAATAAAAACATAATGGAAACAAACATTAATGTCAAGAACTTTTAAAATTACAACCATGAAAATCTTATGTGAAACAGAAATTAATCAAGATGATTAAAAAAAAAAAAAACAGAATAAAGCAAAGAGTTGGATTTCCTCCCAACTTTATTAAGGTATAATTGGCAGACAAAGCTGTATTTATATATATATGTATGTATACAATATGGTGTTTGCATATATATTATACCTACGTGGACTTTTAAAAGTTTATGTAAAATGGAATTAAAGTATGAATTTATTTTGGTGCAAAAAAATTAGAAACCTGGTTTCTGCACTGCTTACTCGAGAGTCCATATAGCATTGTTCCAGATTCCCATCATAACTAGAATAGAAACTTTCACAATGCCCAGAGCCCTTGGTGTTCTGCAAATGAAGGGAATAGGTGTTATCAAATTTCTTGCATCTGGAACCCACTTAGGTGGCACTAACCTTGACTTCCAAATGACTCTTCAAGAAGTACTGAAAGGAGTACTATATTAGGCGAACTAAAGAGAGACAAACAGAAATAAGAAAGCAATAAACAACCAAGAAAATGGTTAATAGAATGGCAGGGCTAAGTACTCAAATATTGATAACATTGAATGTTAGTGGATTAAACTCTCCAATTAAAAGACCAGACTGGCTGAATGGATTAAAAAACAGGAACCTCTATATGCTGCTTACAAGAAGCACATCTCACTGATAAAGATATACATAGACTAAAAGTGAAGGGCTGGAGGAAGATATTCCATGCAAATGGAAACCCAAAAAAGGCTGGAGGAGAGGCCAGCAGGTGGCATAGCACTTTAAGCACTGGACTTCCACGTGGCTGACTATAGTTTGAATCCCAGATCTAGTGGTTTGAAACTCACACAGGGTGCATATGAGTGCATGCCCAAATCCCGAGAGGAAAATGAAGAGAAAGGGAATGTGATATGGCCCATCCCCCCTGCGGGGTGCTTTCTTGCATTCTGTCTCCCTGTTTCTCGAGTGAGTTCACACACCCTATAGCAAAAATCTTTAAAAAAAAAAAAAAAAGAAAAGAAAAGAAAAGGAAAAGGCTGAGTAGTGAGTGATACTGACATTAGACAAAACAAATTTCAAGACAAAAGCTGTATGAAGTGACAAAAAAAGGATATTACATGGTACTAAAAGGGCTACTTCACCAAGAATATAAAACACTTATAAATATTCATGCACCCAATAATAGAACACCCAAATATGTGAAAGAGAGACTATTAGATCTAAAGAGAAAGAGAGACTGCAACACAATAATCATTGGGGATTTCAACACCCCACTTTTTCCTCTGGACAGATCATCTAGACAATAAAAAAAAAAAAAACTTAGTATTTTTTGGATCTTCTATACAAGATATAAATGATACCATAAATCAAATGGGCCTGATTGATATCTATAGAACATTTCACTCAACTAAAAATTACACATTTTTCTCACCTCTACATGAAGATTAAACACGTAATAGGGCACAAAACAAGCCTTCACTGATTCAAATATATAAAAACTATATCCAGCATCTTCTCCAACCACAATGTAATTAAAGTTGAAATCAGCTACAGAAAGAACCCTCAAAAATACACAAGCACAGGAAAAACTAAACATCTTACTCCTGAATGACTTCACAACGACTGAAGAAATTAGGATTGAAATCAAGAAATTTCTAGACGCCAACAATAATGAATAAACGAGATTGCATAATCTATGAGACATAGCGAAAGCAGTCATAAGAAGGAAGTCCATAGTAATTAATGCCCACAAGAAAAAAATAGAAAGGTGGCAAATAAACAAACTAATGACATATCTCAGGGAACTGGGGGGAAAAAATACCAGCAGTAAAGATTAGAGCAGAAATAAATGAAATAGAGAATAAAAGAAATAAACAGAAAATAAATAAAACCAAAATCTGGTTCCTTGAGAAAATAAACAAAATTGACACACTGATAACTAAATTAATCAAGAAAAATGTCCAAAGGAACCAGACAAATCAGCAATAAAACTTGTGATATTACAAAACACATAACAAATACAAAAGATCACGAGAAAATACTATGAGCAATGTTACGCCAACAAACAAGAAAACCTAGAAGATATGAACAAATTTCTGGACATATACAACTTACCAAGACTGAACCAAGAAGAAATAGAAAGCCTGAGTAGACCAATAACAAGCAACTAGATTGAATCAGTAGTAAATGGTCTCCCGCCCCCAACCCAGCAAAAAAAAAAAAAAAAAAAAAAAAAAAACAGGTCCTGATGACTTCATTTCCTAATTCTACAAAATTTTTAAAGAACTAATCCTAATTTTCCTCAAACTTTTTAAAGATCTAAAAGGAAGGAACCCTCCCAAATTCATTCTATGATGCCTCCATCACCCTGATCCCCAAAACAGAAAAGGGCATAACTAGAAATGAAAACTACAGACCAATATCCCTGATGAATACAAATGCAAACAAATTTCAAGAAGACACTAGCAAATTGTATCCAACAACACATTAACAAAATTATACACCATGACCACATAGGCCCTATTCCAGGGATACAAGTTTTGTTCAATATACACAAAACATTTAATGTGATACATCACATTAACAGAAGATAAAAACCATACAATCCTATCAACTGATGCAGAAAAAGTATTTGATAAAATATAGCATCCCTTCAGGATTAAGACTCTCAGCCAAACTGGTGTAGAAGGGACTTCTTTCAATACAATAAAAGTCATATATATATTAAAAAAAAACAACAAAACAGCTTACGTCATAATGAATGGGGAAAAGCTGAAAATTTTTCCACTAAAAACTGGAACAGGACAAGGTTGCCCACTTTCTCCACTTAAGATAAGGTTACCTATTTTCGCCATTCCTTTCACCATAATACTGGAAGTCCTAACCAATGTTATCAGACAATATAGTGAAATAAAAGGCATTCAAATAGGAAAAGAAAAAGTGAAATTATCTGTTTGCTCATGATATGATTATATGTATTGAAAATCCAAAAGAATCACACACACACACACACACACGATCTCCTGGAAATGATAAATGAATACAGTAAATAGCAGGACACAAAATCAACATACAAAAATCCATAGTATTTCTGTACACCAACATTTGTTCATTGTTGGTGAGCAAACTGAGGTAAAATTGAAGTAAGGAATGCCAATTAAAACAGCCACAAAGAAGAAAGGATACCAAGGAATAAACCTCACCAAAAAAGTGAAAGACCTTTACAGGGAAAACTATGAAAAACTTTAAAAAGAAATTGAAAATGACACAAAAAAATGGAAAGACACCCATGTTCCTGGATTAAAAGAACTAATATAATCAAAATGTCAGTCCTACCCAAATGAATTTACATATTCAACACAATTCTGATCAAACTACCAAGAAATTTCTCACAGAAATAGGAAAAACAATCATAAAATTTGGCTGGAATCATAAAAAGCCTGTACTGTAAAAGCAATACTGTGCAAAATAATAAAGTAAGAGGCATCTCCCTTCCTGACCTCCAAATATATTACAAAGCTGTGATAATCAAAACAGCATGGAATTGGCACAAAAACAGGCAGGTAGACATATGGAATAGAATTGAGAACCCAGAAATAAACCACAAAACATATAGCCAACATACTTTTGGTAACAGCACAAGCCAACCCAATGGGGAAAAGACAATCTCTTCAGCAAACGGTGCTGGAAAAACTGGATATCAAGCTACAGAACAATGAAACTGTATACCTATCTCTCACCATTAACAAAAATCAAATAAAAATGAATCAAGGATCTAAACATAAAACCTCAAACCACCTTACTGGTAGAAAATAAAGGGGAGACTCTTGGAGACATCGAAGTAGGCAAAGACTACTTAAGTAAGACCCCTAAAACACAGACAATAATCTAAAAAATAGACAAGTGGAACTACATTGGGTTAAAAAGCTTCTGCACAGCAAAAGAATCAATAATTAGAGTGTGGAGACAACCCTTAGAGTGGGAGAATATATTTGCAACTGTGTTTCAGATAAAGAACTGATAACCAGAATATATAGGGAACATAAACAATTTACCCATCCAAAATAATCAATACAAAGGATGGGCAAATAAGCTGAGCAGACTACTCTCCAAAGAAGATATATGAATGGTAAAAAAAATTAAAAAATACTCAACATCTCTTATCATAAAGGAAATGCAAATCAAAACCATAATAAAATACCACTTAGCCCCAGTCAGAATGACTAAGATTTAAAAAAAAAAAGAAAAGAATGAGAATTGTTGCTGAGGCTGCAGTGAAAAGGGAACTCTCTTACACTGTTGGTGGGAATGTAAATTAGCACAGCCACTGTAGAGAACAATATGGAGGCTCCCTAGAACCTTCAACTAGAACTACCATATGACCCAGTAATTCCACTCTTGGTTATCTACCCCAAAGATAGGAAAACCCTCACTGAGAAAAACAAATGAACAAACAAACAAAAAAAAACAAACAAAAAAAAACAACTTGCACATACATAGTTATTGTGGCATTATTCACAATAGCTAGGCTATGGAATCAACCCAAATGTCCAAGAACATATGAGTGGATTGAAAACATATACTCTATGTTATAAAAAATAATGAGACCCTGACATTTGATACAAAATGGATGAATATGGAAAATTTAATGCGAAGAGAAGGAAGCCAGACTATGGAAAATAGGTATTATATGTCTCCACTTAAAATGGCTCATCAGGAAAGTCATGACACAGTTTTGCATAGAAAAATATGTCATGACTTCCCAACCACCTAATATATACCCAATGTCTGCACTTTATAGCAGAAACCAAAAGATTGGAAGTATAACAGGGAGGGTAACTGTAGATTCTAGAGACAGTATAGGAGAGAATGGGTAATAGTGGGTGGGTGACAGTGGGTAAGGGGGAGGGGATCAGGGAAAATATAAACACACACACTTAACAGACAGGAAAATGAAAATTATCTGTTGATGATAATGTACATAGTACATTATAAGTTAACATCATTGACTTGACTAATACGCAGTGTATTGATACTGGAAAAAATCAAGTTGCACATCATAAGGATATACAGTGATTAAATGTAAATTTAAAGATATATACACATATATATGTATATCCAAATAAAACGTTTTAAGAATTATTTTATTAAACTTTATTTTATTTATTTTTTGGAGAGGATTGTGCTATAGGGTGTGTGCGCTCATCAGAAAGACAGAGAGATAAAAAGCAAGAAATCATCCTCCAGGGGGATGGCCACACTGAAATCCCTTCTCCTCCAATCTCCTCTCAGGATAGAAAAAAGATAGAAATCCATGTATAGTTTTTTCATAATAGGCATTATTCATGAACTTTTTGAAAATCCCTTGTACATTTTATCAAATTATTGAATTGAAATAATTAACATATACACCACCTCACATACCTTTTTCTGTGATGAAAACATTAAAGTTCTACTCCCTTAGCCATTTTCAAGTATGCAATACATTATTCCTCACTTTAGTCACCAAATGGTAGTTTTTGAAGAGTATGATAGAGAGCTATATACCATTAGTTAGTCTAATTGAGAACTAAAGGAGGGTAATTCTAGCTTACTTTTATTGAGCCCTTAATATACTGGGCATTGGACTTAGTGCTTTATGAATATTAACATTATGAAGAACTATTATTATCCTCATTTTACATATGAGGAAACTGAGTCACAGAGTTTAAGCCTCTTTTCTTTTCTTTTTTTTTTTTTTTGAGAGGTTTTTGCTATAGGGCGTGTGCACTCGCCAGACAGACAGAGACAGAGAGACAGAAAGCGAGAAATCACCCCCCAGGGGGGATGGCCACGCCGCAATCCCTTCTCCTCCATTCTCCTCTCGGGATCTTGGGCACACACGCACACATGCCTGTCGTGAGTTTTAAGTCACCGGGTCTGGGATGTAAACTGCGGTTGACTGCATGGGAGTCCAGCGACATAGCCATTACGCTAACTGCTGGTCCCTTAAGCCTCTTTTCTAAGGTCTCACAAATAGTAAATGACTGAACATTCAGTTTCTAGATCACAAAGTTAGAACTCAAAAAGAGGACATCATCATAGAGGCAGATAAAACTTTGCATTTAAGCGATACATATTAACATTAGAAAAATTTCAAACTTGGAACATGGCTAGTTTGAAGATGCTTCAGGGGGCTGGTCCTGTGGCCTAGTGGTTGAAGGACCTGGCCCCACATAGCCATCTGCAGTTTGAACCTCAACACTGGTGAGTTGAAAAACATGCTTATCATGTGTGTATCTATGTGTGCCTCAAATCCATAAGAGATCGAGAAATAAAAGAGGGATTGTGCCATAAACACACCCCACTGAAGGATGCTTTCTCCCCTCCCTTTCCCCCCTTTCTCTGTTGAGCATGTGACCTCTGGCAATTATAAATTAAAAAAAAAAAAAAAGATAAGTGAGAAAAACTAACTCATCTATTTTTTAAGATTTTACAAATCTAGAATAGGATTGGTCCTGTTAGCACCTAGGTCCTATTAGCACCTAGGTCCTGTTAGCACCTAGCCCATAACCACTTTGCAACAGCATCAGATCCTCTTTTGATATGAAAGGTATCATGTGGTCAGCAGAATGGATCAAAGGGGACAGTTTCCCCAAGTAGGTGATTTGGACACCTATCAGCTCTGAGTGAAGTACATTTACTCTGGAACTTGGCTTAATCCTCTTCCTTCTTCACAAAAAAGATTATATATCTGTGTCATACCTGACAAAAAAGCAGGTCCCTGTTTCATCTTGCTGAAAGCACTGAAGGATACCAAACAAGCACGAATGTTCACAGCGTGTGTGTATTTTACTCTCTTTTTGAGCCCACAATAAAGTGAGAATAAGAAACTCGATAACATCAGTCACCGCCATCAAGTGCCCACCCTACCATGTTCCCACGTTTGGTAGAGAAATGCGATGCGAGGTGGATAATTAACTCTCTCATCTTGTGGGATCAGTGCAGTGAACTAAAGGGGCAGGTGTAAGTGGCAATTTTGGTTCAAATACTGGCTGAACTCCCAGTAAAGATGATAGGTTTAGAAGGGGGTTGGATCATTTAGAGAAGTGTTTGTTTTCAAAGCCTGAGAGTGGGTGCTGTAATCAGAAATCTTTCATGCAACACGCGTTTCTGGCTCTTCAGATTCAATTGTGTTTTGATAGAGACATTGCAAATTATGAAAGCACAGCGCATGACCTAGAAGTTTGGCAGCATGATCAAGTTTCCCTTCTGGTCAACTTCTTGCAAGACTCCAGGTTGAAAAGGAACAGTATGAATTTCAGCAAAATAAAATGTTTGAATCTAATTTTGTTTTTCTGTCACTTCCTTGTCCAAGAATAAATAGGAGAATGACTCTCCAGCCTTTGAAGTGATTAATCTCCCCTCAATTTAAGAGATTCAGTTTAATTTTAAGGTATTTTTCTGGTATTTGCTTTTTCATTATTTTACTGCCCTATGTTAAAGAACAAAGGATTCTGAGACTTAATAGCATTTATAATTCCTTGAATTGTTAGTTTATTTTATCCCACTTTCATCCTGGTACTCAACATTAATTAGCACACAACAATTTCCTTGTCTTCAACTTGAAGATGTAGGAAAAGACAAAAGCGGAGAATCTGGGAGCTTGGATTCAGGCCCAGGTCTTCCATTTTCTGGAGGATGTGAATTACTTGACACATAACTGATGTTTTCTGAGCCTCAGCTTCCTTATTCTTTAGTAGATTAATTGTAATAGACTTTTGCAAAAGTCCCTCACAACTCCATTTTGTCAAATTATCTTCCGTTTATATAATAACTGTGGGCAACCCCTTTTTAAAAAAATATTTCAACCCCCTATGGTTCCCTTCAAAGAGCTCCTCTATTCTCTTAAATGCCATCTCTTTTCTGATAGCTGCTAGATATACTCTCTTTCTCTTCTCTCTCTCTCCCATGCACACACACACACACACACACACACACACACACACACACATTCACAGGGGGGTGCTTCAAAAAGATAATGGAAAAATGGAATTAAAATACCACTTTAGAATGGGAAGACATATTTTAAAACTGTGAAAGAAAATTTCAGCCAAGAATACTATACCTGGTGATATTATCCTTCAAATGGGAAGGAGAAATTAAAACCATACTCAAATAGATAGAAAGTGAAGGACTGGAAAAAGTCATTTCATGCAAACAGAAATCAAAAAAGGCAAAAGTAGAGAAGTTAACATCAGACAAAAATAGACTTTAGGATAAAAAATCTGGATGAAATAGAAAACTCGAATAGACCAATAACAAATGATGAGATTGAATTAGTAATAAATATCTCTCAACAAAGAAAAGCCCAGGTCCACACGACTTCACTTCTAAATTCTACAAAACTTTTAAAGAAGAGCTAACCCTGGAACCAGCAGAAAGTGTAATGATTACTTCGCCGAACTCCCACATAGTAGAATGTGGTTCTGAAAGACCCCTGACTCAAATAGCCAGTGACCCTTCAGTCCAAGGAGAGTCACGGCAACCCCAATCAACCACAAGAGTCAGTTCTTGCTGTAAAACACAAGAGGGCTTTATTTCTAGCGCGCTAGGACTCCACTCCTGGTCACAACAGACTCAGAGGGAAGTGGAGCCCCGAACAAAAGAAACATGCAGATTATATAGGCACAGGTTTGAGGGGTGAAGGGGGGAGTGAGGAATGAGGGAGTGGGGTACTGGTCCGGTGGTCTGGTGCCGGCTTCTTATCTATACAAGCAGCCTTCAGGGGTGTTTAGCAGATGTCTGGTTTTTCAGGGCCGGGGGTAACACAATTTACAGAGACCTGACTTTCTGCACATAGCTGAGCTGATACGAGGGAGTGAGGCACGCCCCAGCAGTCTGCATAGCTCAGGGCTGTTTTCTAAAGCAGTGGTGCAAGCTTTTGTACAGAAGCAAAAACAGCAAGCAGTTAATTATCACAGAATGTAGTTTGAGTGCATTTTTATTCTTTCAGTTCAAGTCCCAGACTCCGTGACTTAAAACTCATGCCAGGCACAGGTGTGTGCATGCCCAAGATTCTGAGAGGAGAATGGAGAACAAGGGATTGTGGCATGACCATCCCCCTTGGGTGGGGGGAGGGTGACTTCTCACTTTCTGTCAGATTCTCTATAAAGAAGATATGAAATACTAAAACAGAAATTGAGTATGATACAAAAAAATGGAAAGATGTCCCATGTTCTTGGATTGGGAGAATCAATATAATCAAAATGTCAGTTCTACCTAAATTAATTTACATATCCAATGTGATTCCGATCAAATTGCCAGTGACATTCTTCATAGAAATAGAAAAAAGTCATAAAATTTGTCTGGAATCACAAAACTCTGTATCACCAAGGAAATACTGTGCGAAAAGAATAAAGTAGGATACATCTTATCTCAAAATATATAATAAAGTCATGATAATGAGAACAGCATGGTACTGGCACAAAAATAGATGTATAGTCCAATGGAACTGGATAAAGAATCCAGAAATAAACTCCAAAACAGTCAGTTGATCTTTGACAAGTGATACAAGACAATGCAGTAGAGAAAAGAAAGTCTTTTTAGCAAATAGTGCTAGAAGTACTGGATATCCACCTGCAGAAAAATGAAATTGCATGTCTATCTCTCTTCATTAACAAGAATCAACTGAAAATGGATAAAAATTTAAATGTAAAGCCTCAAATTATAAAACTACAGGTAAAAAACTTGAGGGAATCTCTTGAAGACACTGGACTAGGCAAAGATTTTTTAAACACATAGACAATAATCCCCAAAATAAATAAGTGGGGTTACATTACGCTAAAAGGTTTCTTCATTGAAGGAAACAACTAGAGTGAAAAGAAAACCCTCAAAATAGGAGAAACTATTTGCAAATTATTCTTCAGACAAGGAATTGATAACCAGAATATATAGGGAACTCAAGCAAAAAAAAAATTCAATTAAAAAATGGACAAATGAAATGAATAAACAACTCTTCAAGGAAGACTTATGAATGGGCAAAAGTCATATGAAAAAATATCCAGAATTTCAAATTCTATTTAAATCTGAGGTGTGTCTTGCTGTGTGCAGGGACCAAGGTGACTGAATCTGTGCTCTAAACCCCATCTTCTAGACTCCAAAAAAGTTCAGACAGAAGCCATTTTAATCTGAGGTGTGTCTTGCCACGTTCAGGGATCAAGGTGACTGAATCTCTGCTCAAAACCCCATCTTCCAGACCCCCAAAATACTAAGATAGGTAGGGTAACCTCTGTCTTCTCTGTCTCTGTCTCTCTCTTTAAAATATTTTTTTTCTAAAAAAAATTTAAAAACACTTCTCACCTTTGACCTGTCCTATCTCTTGCTAATTTCAGAATCCATTTAAATTCAAGGTGTGTCTTGCTGTGTTTACATGGTGTGCAAATGTACTGTGTGGTTTTTATTTGATTTTTAAAATTCATTTATTTATTTTTAATAGCTACGTGTTATTTTATTATGATGTGCTATGTGTTTTTCTTTAATTTTTATTTCAATTTCTTTTATACATTCAATCACATGTTACTTAGTTTGCAAAGTGAATATTCCAACATTTGTACATTTCTCACCAGTCCAGTTAACAATACTATAAAGCTATGTTCAATACATAATGACCTATTTCTTTGTACCATAAATTACTTGCTTCTTTATTTTTCTCCTTAACGTACTTCCTCAGACTCTACTTCTTCACCCACCATCTTCCCACACTGTATCTGGTATTCACAACCACTTACTATGCTTCTATATCCTTTAGTCATTCAGTTCCAGCCATAGATTGCAGACACTCAGTATATATTAAGTGGAGACATATAATGTCTCTCCTTCATAGCCTAGCTTGCTTTACTCAGCAGTAAATCTTCCATTTTCATCCACTTTTTGTCAAAAGCCAGTGTCTTGTTTTTTATGTCTGAGTAGTATTCCATAAAGTATATGTGCCATGATTTTTCAATCCATTCATCTGTTCGTGGGCATTTGGGTTGGTTCCATGTCTTAGCAATTGTGAATAGTGCCGCAATAAACATAGAAGTGCAAGCACTTTTCCGATTAAGAATTCTTCTTTCCTTTGGGTAGATACCAAACAGTAGGATTGTTGGATCATGTGGTAGTTCTATTTCTAGATCTTTGAGGAATCTCCAAATTGTTCTCCACAGTAGCTGGACTAATTTACATTCCCAACAGCAGTATAGGAGAGTTCCCCTTTCACCACACCCCTGCCAGCACTTATAATTTTTTAAAAAATCTTTATCTGTTTAAGGATAAGGGTGATGGAGGTTTCATAGAATGAATTTAGGAGAGTTTCACCCATTTGGATATTTAGAAATAACTTGAGCAGAATGGGGGCTAACTCTTCTTTAAAAGTTTTGTAGAATTCAGAGGTGAAGTCATCAGGACGAGGGCTTTTATTTGTTGGGAGGTTATTTATTACTGATTAAACCTCCTGGTTTGTTGTGGACCTATTCAGACTTCCTGTATCCTCCTGGCTCAATGTCTAATATGTCTAGTAATTCAGAATATTGATAGTGACAAAACTAAATGAAATGCAAGAGATGAGAAACAATGAACTCCAGAAGGGTCAAGAGAAAAGAGATGAGTTCTAGAGGTGAGGAAGTTCTTTCACACTTTGAAAGAGGAAAAATACTCCATAGAAAAGAATCAAATGGAGCTGTTAGAGATGAAGGCGTCAATCCAGGAAATCAAAACCTCCCTCAAAGGTATTAAAAGCAGATTAGATTATGTAGAAGATCGAATATGTTGAAGACAAAAACCTCTGACCTAGAAAAAATTACCAAAAAGACTGAGAAAATAATTTCTAAACATGAATATAATATATGAGAAACACTAGATATCATTTAAGCACCCAAACATCCAGATAATGGGTATCCCAGAAGGTGAAGAAACTAATAAGGTCGTTGGTAATCTATTCCATGAAATACTGGAAGAAAACTTTCCAAGCCTAGACAGGCATTCAAATATACAGACCCAAGAAATACAAAGGACTCCTAATAGAATCACCCCAAAAACATCTACAAGGCACATCATAGCCAGATTGGCCAAAAGCACAAAGACAAGATACTAAAAATTGGCAAGAGAGGAACTTCAAGTTACTTACAAAGGTTATCCCACCAGTTTAACCTCAGATCCCTCATTAGAAACAATGCAAGCAAGGAAAGAATGGGAAAATAAATTCAAAGTGTTAAATGAAAAACAATTTCAACCAAGAGTACTATACCTGACAAGATTTTCCTTTATATGGGAAGAAAAGATAAAAACATTCTCAGATAAGCAAACTTGAGAGAATTTACCAACACCAGATCATCTCTCCATGAAATTCTGAAGGGAGTGCTTTACCAGGAGAATTAAAGTCACACAGACAGAAATAAAACAAAAAGCAACCAAGAAAGTGCTAGGGGCAAGTCCAGAAATATCAATAATAATGTTGAATGTGAGCTTCCAGGGTTTAAACGTAAAGATCAGACCACGGTTACACTGTAAACTCAACAGATGAGAGATTAATTGCATGAGACTGAACTGGTGAAATAGAATTTCATGACTTTTGTCTAGAACAATACTGATTTTTTTACTATGCTTTCTTTTCCAGATTTATGAGTTTTGCTTTCTATTGAACTATTGATAGATTTAACCACCTATTAAAGCATGATTTTTGCTTGCCTTTTTTTCTTTTTAATTGAAACATAAACTTTTCTCCCTTCCTGACCCCTCTGGAATTGGAAAACATTTGTGAGTATTCTTATTTTTGTGGCAGAAAGGTTATTTGCACAAGTTCAATAATACCTGTTGCCTTGCATCAGAAATTGGAAATACTCATTATTGCCAGGGCTTTGACTGGAATGTCATAAAAATATGACTGGAAAACTATGATAATAAGGTAGATCTCAAGAAAGCCAACAGAAGCTCTTGGAAAGATTCCCTGGCACCATAAACAGTTCTGCCTGGCAAAGAGGATTAGAGAAGCCATATGAAAGAATTTGTACCATAAAATAACCTGGACTTTTCCAGCCTTGCATTGTAATCAGTAGAGATTGAAAAAGAGTAGCCACAACCAGAGGATTACCTTAAGGAAGATTTTGAAGGAAGACAAAGAGACTGATCTTTGCTAGCATGTGGTAAACAACAGAATACTCGGTAGGCAGAACTGAGTTGGGAAGGTTCATGTGTGAAGTGTTTGCTTTTCAACAGTTTGAGTAGTTGACATGTAAATATTTTCTCAAAAATATTTAAAACCATACTGTCTCTGTTATAGAGTCATGAACAAAATTATAACAAATACATTTTTTTTTGGAGAGGTTTTGCTATAGGTCACATGTGCTCACCAGAAAGACAGAGAGAGACAGAGAGACAGAAAGCAAAAAATCACCCCCCAGGAGGGATGGCCACACCACAATCCCTTCTCCACCATTCTCTTTTTGGGATCTTGGGCATGCATGCACACACGCCTGGCGTGAGTTTAAGCCACCGGGTCTGGGATTCGAACTGCGGTCAACTACATGGGAGTCCAGCGACATAGCCATTATGCTAACTGCTGGTCCTGCAAATATTTTTAAAGTTGTTTTTAAAATTCAGGGGTTTTTTTTGAAATTTTGAAACTTATTTATTAAGTCTCAAAAACTATGGAGTATGAGCAAATCTTTTTTCATACATAAATATGAGAAAATATAAGCAAATAATAAAAAATAAAATGAAAAAAATGTTCAGTCTCTTATCATAAGGGAGATGCAAATTAAAAAAAAAAAAACACAGTGAGATACCACTTAACCTCAGTTAATATGACTAAACCCCACAAACAAAATAGCAAGATTGACAAGTGCTGATGAGACTGTGGTGAAAAGAGAACCCTCTTACACTGTTGGTGGGAATGTAAATTAGTACAACTGTGGAAAACAATATGGAGGTTCCTTAAAAGCCTATTAATAAAACTACCATATGACTCACTAATCCTACTCCTTGGCATTTACCCTAAGAATAGGAAAACGCTCAGTTGGAAAGACACTAAACATACATATTTATTGCAGCATTATTCACAATTGCTAAAACATGAAATCAACCTAAATGTGCAAAAATTGATGACTGGATTGAAAAACTATGGGATATTACTCAGTTATAAGAAACAATGAGACCTCGGAGTGGCAGTTGGTGTGGTGGTTTAAGGTGTTGGATTCCCATATGTCCAACTGTGGTTCACATCCTGGACCTAGCAGCTTGCTTTCTCAATTACTTTCTCTCTCTCTCTCTGTCCTTTTTCTGGTCAATTTAAAATAAATAAATAAACAAATAAAGTTGAATAAAATAATTCTTAAAAAAAAGAAATAATGAGACCTTATCATTTGATTCAAAGTGGATCAATATAGATTTACTTTTACATGAAGTAAGCCAGATTTTGAAAGATACACACTGTATATCCCTACTCAATATATACCAAATGTCTGCACTCTATGGTAGAAATGGAAAGATCAGAAGATATGATAGTAGAGAGGATAAATGTCAATACCAGAGACTTTAAGGGAAAAGAATGGGTGGTAGAGGGTGGGTGGAAAGGGCAAAGGGAAGAAACATTTAACAGATGAAAGAATGTAAAGTTCTCTGTTCCAAAAAAAATTCTGCAATTTTTGCTTTATAAAAATTAAAGTTTAAATTAAAAATTAAAAAATGAATTTATTGGGACTAGCAGTTAGCACAATGGCTATGTCGCTGGACTCCCATGTAGTTGACCACAGTTTGAGTCCCGGACCCAGTGGCTTAAACTCACGCCGGGTGTGTGTGTGTGTGAGTGCCCAAGATCCTGAGAGGAGAATGGAGGAGAAGGGATTGCAGTGTGGCCATCTCCCTGGGGGGTGATTTCTCACTTTCTGTCTCTCTATCTCTGTCTTTCTGGCACGTGCTCTATAGCAAAACAAACAAACAAACAAAAAAAACCAAACAAAACAAAAACAAAAACAAAACCTCTCCAAAAAATAATGAATTTATTTGGGTACAAAAGATTATGAAATCCATGCATAGTTCTTTCATGATATGCATTTCTATGAACTTTTGAATACCCCACCTATATATGTACCATCCTGTATCTTTATGTGCCCACTGGAAGTTACACTTGTCAGCCAGAACCCTGACTGCCCTGTGTCTCTGTAACTGCCTGTTTGATAACCAGCAGGGCATGAAGACTTCTTACCCAGCCTGCCTACTATCATCACAAAATTATAAATGGGACCAAAAGGGAATCTGATTTAGGGCTTAGGTTCTGCCCAGGAGTAAGTGTACCAGTTGCCTCAGGAAAAGACTGAAAACCAGGGAGCCATGGATCCAGAGGGCTTCCCAGGGGGCCCTACCTAGAACCTGACTATAGAATTGCCTGGGTCACCTTACCACAGCATCCAGCAGTAGTTTCGGCTTCACCTCTTGGCATGATTGAGCTCATTTAGCCCTCCTGCTGATTCTGTGGGAAGACACTGTTATTGCCCCCATTTTACACACGAGGAAGCTGAATAGATGAGAAGTAAATGACCTGCACAAGGTCAGCAGCAGAGCCAAGGTGGATCCAAGATCTGCATGGTTCCAGGTCTGGGCTCTTAACTCACTATACTCATTCGCCTTGCCTTTTCATCAGCTAATTTTTATTTATTTTTGAACCATTGTCTCTCTCCTCTTCCATCTCCCCTTCCTTCTTTTAAGACAATATTGGATTAGGAAAAAACAAGTTGGAACTAGTGTCCTCACTGGAGGGATACTCTTGTAAACACAGAGGAGTGGAAACTTCTCCACTTTCTGCTGCCTTGGCTTCTGCTTCATTGCACATCTCTTCACCACCCCTGATGGAGCCCTTCTCTCATTAAGGACTGGTCTGCTTAGAATGCTGGAGCTTGGGGATAGGGGTGTAGCTTAGGTAAGTTCTTTCCTAGGCCACATTTCCATGGCATGATACATTTGATTGGCAGGGTCAATAGGGCTTATAAATATCTCTCCCTATTGAGGACTTAATACCTCTTAAGACCCGTGGTCAAGACAAAACCCTGCTTTGGTTCAAACCATGCTTTTTTATGCCATGATTAGAAGATGAGATAGGGGCTTTCCAAGTTATGCTCCTAGTGAGGGCCCACGTGGAGCTCAGACTCTTGAGGGACAGTGTGGAGTAATTGGGGAAGATGGGCAGCAGAGCCTATAGGCAGGCTTCTGAAGAATCCAAGGTTGTACTCATGCAAAATGATTCTTTTGAACCCAGAGATTCAGTACCTAACAACTCCGGCCTGCCTGGGAATACACATTCCACAGGGTAGAGTTATCGTTTATTTTCTCATTAGAATCCATGGTAGACTGCATGCACACACATAGGGACCTACCAGGCCTTATTACAAAGGAGTAATGACCTAGACTGTGTTGTGAAGATGTTTTCCTTGCTCCCTTACACGAGAAATTATATTATCCTGGGTAGTCTAGAATCCTAGAAGGAAGTCAGAAACTACAGGACTGTTTTCACATTGATGTTACTCTGAATATGCTTCTTCCTCTTCCCTTCCAGACCCCAAATGTTCTCTTGGGTTCCTCCAGTGGCAGGAGATAACATCATTTCCTTTTACTAGGGGAATCTATTCCATTGGTAACTGTACCAATAGTTAGAGATATCAATCTCACTATTTTCCCCCTTCTATCCCTTACAGCAGAATTGAATGTAGATAGCTTGTTCATCTTATAAAGAAACCTTTGATGGCTCCATATCATCTGTCTCTATGTGTCAGTCCAGGCTATTTACAGTCCTTAAAACAAAGACATACATGTGGGGCTGGCAGCATGGTGGTTAAGGGTGCTAGACTCCCACATGGCCGACTGTGATTCAAATCCCACACCTGGCAGTTTTCTCTCTCTCTCTCTCACACACACACTCTGTCCCTCTCTGGTCAAATTTAAAAAAAGAAAGAAAGAAAAATGAACTAATTAAAAACAAACAAAAACAAAGATATAAATGTGATCCCCTTGTCTGAAATACACTTTCCATCCTTCTCTGTTTTTCAATTCTTCTATTCATATGTCCCTGGTCCTTAAGGACTCTGGAAGTTCTGCTGGTCTCTATTTGGGAATACCTAAGGATGTTAGAGAATCCCATCCAGCTAGACAAACGTCAGAGAATCCACTGGTGTATTTATTATTTCAAAACTTCAGTCCTTGGGTCCAGCAGTTAGCTTAATGGCGATATCACTGGACTCCCATGTAGTCGCCCAGTTTGAGTCTTGAGTCCGGTGACTTAAACTCACGCTGGGCACATGTGCCCAAGATCCCAAGAGGAGATTGGAGGAGAAGGAATTGTTGGCACAGTGTGGGCCATCCCCCCTGAGGGGTGATTTCTAGCTTTCTGTCTCTCTGTCTCTCTCTGTCTCTCTGGCGAGTGCATGGGCCCTATAGCAAAACAAAACAAAACAAAACAAAACAACCAACCAACCAAACAAACAAACAAAATTTCAATCCTTTCTCTAGATGAAGTATAAACCTTCTGCGGCCCAGCACTCAAGAAAGGCTAAATAAATTGGGTATCCACTACAGTGCTAAATATGTAGCAGAAGCTAAACAAATGATTACGGACTGGTAGAGAAGAGAGTGAGCAATAAATATTTAGTATGAATGGGTACTACTCGAGGGAGATGTAATTGTCTGGTCATCTGAAAACAGGGAAGGGACTATGGGCTGTTGGGGTAGTTTTATATATGATTGTGCAGTGTGAGTTAGAGAAATTTAGTAAACCTGTACATGTTTTCCTCATCTAGAAAATGGAAGGTAAAAAAAATTGTAAGCTTGACTTTTATGAGAACAGCTGATGAATGGCTTTAGTCATTCGAAAGCAAAAAAAACTAAGAATTCCAACTCGGCTTTGTAAAAATAGCTTCAGAGTCACATTCTGAAGCTGGAAGATTTTACGCAAATTAATAACATAGGTGATTTTTCAACTTCTATTGAACAGGGAAGTAAATAACCCAAACCAGCAGAGTCAGCAGTTAGTTGAGTGGTTCTCTCAAATGCATCGCGGGCTGTACCATTAATTTTCTCTGTTGTGGAGGTGGAGGATGATCCCAACACAATTTCTTCTACTTGTGGCCCAGCGCTGCATATCATTGATAGGACTTTAGCTGGCAGCTGTTTGGTTACAGTACGTTATGCCACTGAATTTTTCTTTAGGTTTTTTAACTGAGACCCAGGGCAGCAGTGTATAGTATTCGCTGAAGTAAACACCTGTCTTTTTCTCCCCTTGCTTTCCTGCTAATTGGAGGAAACAGGTACTGGTCCTTAGGCCTCTCTGGGCTCCCCTTTACTCATCAGATACATGAGGAAAACCTTAGGTTAATAATGAGAACAGGCACTGAAAATATAATACTTATGTACATGGTACATAATTATTGAAGTTTGCTTGCCATAAGACAATAGGCCCGCATAGTTATTGTCCCAGGACATATGTAGAAAATGTGGTTTTTAACCACATACATGTGTTGCACATATGGGAGTCTGACTTTCGTTTGTCCATGTTGGCATTAAAAAGAGTGACCATAAGGGCCTACATAAATCTCAGTCAAATCTTTTTTACATTAATAACAAAGGCCAGGCAATGACAGAGGGGTGAAATGGAATACTCTGTGAGCCAATCCCACATGAGAAGTTTCCTGATTCAAGACCTCCCTGAATAATACTCAAGGCTCATGCTTCCCCATGACTGAGTCTGGGAAAGGATCGTAGCATCAAGACAGCAAGGCCTGCAATTGTAGATACCAGAGGATGGTACAGGAAGGGGTGGATAGTGGTGGGTGGGAGGGAAGAGCTCAGAGAAAAAACACTGAACAGACATAACAATGGAATTATCTGTTCAAGAAGATCTATGTGATAATATCTTCAACCTGATTGATGTACAATGCAGGTATGCATTGAAAAACCATATTTATTGTATGCTGTTAAGATGTACAATGATTAAATGTAAAAAAATTTAAAAATAGAAATTCCTTCTTAGTCTTAGTAAACTGAATATTATCACACACACACACACACACACACACACACAAACAAAACAAAACCCTACTGGTATGTTTTTTAAGCCCCTGAAGTTAGGACTTGAACTGCAATCAACTATGTGGGATTTGGCTCTCCTAACCAGTAGGCTATGGGGCCAGCCCAGGGGAGATCCCTTTAAAATGCAAATCTGAGTATAAGAAGTTGGGGGGGTGCATAAGAACAATTAAAAAAACCATTATTCTATGATTCAACATCCTTTTTCTATGCCAACTCTGGTATCTACAATTTCTCACAAAGTCTTTCCCCTGTGTTTTCTCTGCCTCCTCCTTCTCACTCTCCTCCTTTTACCTGGCTTTCTCCTGCTAGCCATCAGCTCTCAGTACAATGTCACTTTACAGGGAGTCTTCTTGGGGCCTCAAGACAGAGAGCACCTTTTGTTACTTATTTCCTCGTTTCCAAGCAATGATCACAATTGTAACTTAGTAACTGACTAAGTGATGTGCTTCTTAAAACCTTACATGACCATTTAGAGCAATAAAACTGTTCTAAAAGTGATAGTTGAACAACTCCATGAAAATCTAAAAAGTCGTTGAATTATATACTTTAAACGAGTGAATCGTATGGTTGTAAATTATATCTCAACCAAACTGTCTTAGAAAAAAGAGAGACAGCCTTACACTGTCTTTAGTGAGAGTTCTGGTAGAGAAAGAGAACTGGTCTATCTTATTTATCATCAAGGATCAAGCACATAACATTGTGCTTGGTGCTGGCATGTGCTTACATATTGGTTAAGTGGTGACAAGGGTGAGATCCTAACAAGGCTGTCTTTCTGAGAGGACCTAGCCTTATACATGTTTTCTTTTTTCTTGGATTAGGTAAAGAAAGATTGGCGTTGATGTATTCCA
>NW_006159944.1:154641-190789 GCF_000334495.1 Tupaia belangeri chinensis
AGGGAAAGAAAGATTGGCGTTGATGTATTCCACCCCATTATTTTAATGCTTTTTATGTAAAGGCCCTTCGGCCTCTGTGATACTGCAATAGGAAGCATTGACCCTGAATCAAGAGGGCCCAAGCCCATCAGAGGTTTTCCAGTTTCCCCTCTGAAAGCCTTTCACTTGCAATACCAGGCCAGCTCTGTGCCTGTAGAGACAGCCAAATGATACCACATGTCACAGTGCACATGAGGGACAGTCAAAGGTCTATGCTTCAACTTCACTCCACAGCATTCTTACCTAGCATTCCTAGGGAAAGTCAAAGAGCAAAGGCTAGTGGACAGCTGGATTACTACTGTATTATTATCATTATTATTTTATATATTGTGAACAGTTTCTTTGTTGTTTGGCTTGGCTCTTCAGAGGTACCACACACATGGGTCTAGTAGTTGGCATAATGGCTATGTTGCTGGACTCTCATGTAGTCGATCGTGGTGCAAGTCGTGGTGCAACTGGTGGCTTAAACTCATGCCGGGCGCATGTGCATGTGTGTCCAAGATCCCAAGAGGAGAATGGAGAAGGGATTGCAGCATGACCATCCCCCCAGGGGGTGATTTCTCACTTTCTGTCTCTCTGTCTCTCTCTGACTCTTTGGTGAGTGCACATGCCTTATAGCAAAAACCTATCAAAAAATAAGTACCACACATATGTCACCATAGATGAAGGTCTGTAGCCAGTAGAAATCAGTCAGTCACAGAGGGAGCCATGGGACAGCATCGAACCTGATCACACCCCCTTATTTCTATAAAGAATTGACCTTTATTTATTGTAGACTTGTTCTAAAGGGAACCAAACACAATGGATGTTTTGGCCCCATTTGGTTCCATCTTCTTCTACTTTCCTTTCCAGATCAATGGCTCGCAACGAAGTGAAGTATGCTTTGGTGAGCAGCATAACTGGAAAAAAAAAAAAGCCTTATTTTTATGTTCCCTGAGTGTGCGTGTGGTGGCTTAAGATAAGATAAATAGATGAGTATGAAGAATGGGTAGCGAAGTGAACTTCAGAAGGAAGGTCCAACTCTATTCTCTCTCTCTCTCTTTTTTAATGGCAGCTTCCTCTTCCCCAAGCAGAGGCATCACTCTGGACTTCAATGACTGCCTGTGCACAGACTATTTGAGACATGATTCTGGAGACTCTTCACTGATGCTTCTTATTGCTTGTTTATGTGAGATAGTAAATAGGGTCCACTGCAGAATGCATCCCTGGGTAAAAATATCTATAAACACATGTAAGTGGCTCTGGGGAGTGAAAGCCCTTGTTTCTGCTGTAAAGCAACTTCCTACAAATTACTTCTGGCAAGTGTCAGCCAGGAGCACAGGGACGGCTAGAGCTTCAGGGTGGCTCTGACCCAAATGCATGCAGAATTCTCTGTAAAGCATTGCCAGGCTGGCATGTTTCCACATGCCTGATTGCTGCAAGATTTTGAAAGATTTATTCCTATATTTTTTAATTATTTATGGCAGTAAGTCTCATAACAGATTCATTTTTTTCTTTCACTCATTCAAAAATATTGGTTGAGCTCTGTTATAGGTTCTAGGGATTTCGTGTGAACAAGACAGGGAAGGTCTCTATTCTGAAGGAGCTTCTATTCTAGCGTGAAGAGAGTGCAGTAAACAAGCAAGGAAATACAGGAATGTCAGAAACGGACATCGACGACAATGAAAAACCAGACACAGCAGCAGAGTAGCTGTGACAGAGTTATGGAGAGAGAAAGGCATATGTTACATGGGCTGGATCAGGAAAGCTTCGATAAGCAGGAAACGCTTGAACCGAATGGTGGAAGGGAACCAGCCATGCTGAGAGTAATCCAGGAGGAAAGAACTGCAAGGCAAAGGTCTGAGGCAGGAACAAGTGAACTGCAGTCATGGAACAGAGGGCAATCCAGAGTTACTGAACTGCAGTGAACAAAGGGATTGAGTAAATATGAATTTGGAGGGTGGGGTAGGAGCTCTATCAGGTGGAAACCTGCAGGCCATGGTTAAGAGTTTGGCTGTTAGTCTAAGTGCAGTGGGACAAGACATGAAAGGGTTTTTTACGTTGAACTGGGAGGTATCTTACAGGAAAGTCTTGGAGCAGGAAAGAACTAGGGAGACTCACTGTAGAGCTGGACACAGAGAGACAGCGCCTGAGAGCCAAGGTAAAGGGGGGCTTGTATAGCATCTAAGCCAAGTGCTAGAGTCACTAGGTCTCAGAAAACTGCCTCTCTGGGCCCGGCTAGCCGCTTGGCCTTTACTTGGGGACTAGCACCAAGGGAAGCCAACTGCAAATCCTACGTGCCTTTGGCTGTACAGTGAGCCAGTGCCCTCCATCCTTTCCAATTTGTTGTGGCAACTTATATTGGATTTCCAAACTCAGGTGACATTTCTTTTAATGAAGGGGTTCTGGCCTTAATTAAGACGACTTGGCTGCCTTTGCGGAGTTTCTACTTTTAAAACTGCTGTCACCAAATTCTTGGATGCCTGAAGCCAACCAGTCACCTGCTCCTCTGCATGCCTCCCTGCCAGAACACAGGAGAACACCTAAGGGCGTCCAAGGGGCCTCTTGTCAAAGTGCTGGCCAAGACTCTTTTCTTCCGTGGCATTTGTCAGGAACCTCAGAGGCAGAGAATTGCCAATTATCTACATCATCTGCTTTAGGAATTCAGTCCAAACATTATTTGCTCAAAGTGAACTAAATGATAATTTTTTTTTTCTGCTGATTGTAGAGAAGCGATCAGAGTATTTCTAAAATATATTGCTCTTTTCTAGGGGAGGAGTGAAAATTCTGACACTTAAAAAAAAAATAGCAGCAATCAACCATCGAGATGTTTTTCCTGTGATGTGCATGAGCAAATCTTTATGTTCTTCACAAATAAGGGTTATTGTCTAGGTCATAGTGGAGTGTGGGAGGCAAAAAATGACTTCGTGATGAATTTTGATTCTACTTTATTCTCTGCCTACTTGTGATTCCAACTCCCACTAGTGTTTTCTGGTAAGCTAATAGTGAATTATAGCATGCTTTTCTTTAGCAAGGTCTCTTGACAGCTAGAACTAAGGTAATAATAAAGGGGGTGGGGAGGAGAAAATGGATCTTTAAACAGCTTTTATGTCATGATAGATGGAAAAAGTAGAGCATAGGGTTAGTTTTGAGTGAAGCCCAGGGACAGGGCTTGGTAATAGGACTGATGATTTGAAAATTTATTCTGCACATTAAAGAAAGTTCATCATGAAAGTGCTTTTATAATGGCCCCTCCAAAGCAACATATGATTCTGCCTATTTTGGGGGGCACCAACAAGGTGGCTAAACAGCACCTCTAGATCAGCAGATGGGCAGGAGAGGAAAGGACCAGGATATGGATAATGAACAGAAAAGTATCCCTCTCTTTTCATTTTCCAGGGATCTTTCTTTGACTGCTGTGGTTGAAAAAGTACTCTCTGATGATGGCCATATTACAACTAAGAAAAGAAGGGATGCTTCGCCAGGGTTTGAGAGCCTCCCGTGTCTCTCTCTCTCTCTCTTTTTGTTAAATTTCACTTTCTTTTATACATTCAATCACATTATTATTTGGCTTACAAGATGAATATTTCAACAGGTGAACATTTCTCCCTAGAACAGTTGATAAAACTACAAAATATCTTCAACTGATAATACCACATTTCTTTGTGCCATTAATGCTTTGCCTCCCTATTTTTCTTCTAAATGTCCTTCCTCAGACTCTTCTCCTTCACACTCACTATATCTGGTATTTACATCTATATACTGTGTTTCTATATCCTTTAGTCAATTAGTTTCAGTCACAGAGTATGGACATTCGGTATATATTAAGTGGAGACATACAATGCCTCTCCTTCATAGCCTGGCTTGCTTTTCTCACTCAGATGTCTACTGGGGTACACTTTCTATCTTAGTATCCTTCCTTTGGTTTAGATGAAGAAAAGAAGCAGAAGACTCTAAGCTGGTCCTGACAACAGAACTTCATTTTGTCTTGGACTATGCTTTGGGTCAAAAGCTTAACTGTCATAACTGATTTGTTCAAAAACAATGAATAATGACTAGGAACAAATGGTTCTTTGGTTCCTTGGGGGGAAGAAAGAAAACCATTACTCTAACTATAGACACATTGTATGAGTCACCTCACTTGGTAAAGATGAAACCAAGGGTTACAGTTACATTGCTTAGCAAGATAATGATTCATATTTATAATGTTTCTGCTTACATGTAGACCACCCTAGTTTCGCTATGTAACTTCAGGTTTTCTTTATTTCCTCCAGTTTACTTGCTCTTTTTACCCAGAGAAAGAGAGACTGTCTTCTTTAATTTATAAATCTAATAAATGCCTGCTTTAAAATTTTCTAAAGTATGAAGAATTCTTCTTCTGTGTGAAGCCGTTATCTCTAGCATTCTTGCTAAATGTATATAGTAAACTAATGGTACTGTACTGTATACCCACATTTACATGGATTAATAATACACGTCATCTAAAGGTAGGACTCTACATTAATCTCCCTCTTTTTTTTCTTTCCACTTTCATCACCTCTCTGTATTACCTTCTGTCTTGGCTGTTCTAACTAGATTTTCTTTTAAAGAATTTTTTTTTTTTAGCTATTTATTTATTTATTTTAATTTGATTAGAGAGGAACAAAGAGAGAGAAAGAGAAAGTGAGAAAGCAAAGAGCCAGGTCTGGGACTCGAACTGCAGTTGGCTATGTGGGAGTTCAGTGCTCTTAACCATCATGCCACCTGCTGGTCCCCCAACTAGCTTTCCAAACCTGAGTTTTGTCTTTCCCATCCAGCTGCCCTAGGAGATTTGTATCCAGTCAAGTTTCTCTTCTCCTCAGAAACGTTTTTTGACTTCCCACTGCTTACAGTAAAGACGTCATACTTACATTGTGTCTTAGGGAAAGTCTCAAAGTTTTACTCTGCAACCCACTGGCTCTCTGCTAGCAGGAAGGCCGTGCAGCCTGTGTGGTCCAGAAGCAGAGCAAACACACTTTTGGGGTGATGCATGGCCCTGGGCTTACAGAGATGGAGATGCTATAGACACTACAGGATGTTCAGATGTTCGTGTGTGTGTGTGTTTTTTTTTTTCCGTGTTACAGTCTTAGACTTTTCAGAACATCAGTTTTTATGAACACACTCTAACTTTCTCTATGTATTTACCTATTTCTAGCTAAATTCTGGAGAGGCATAGAGAAAAAACGCACAAATACAGTATATTTAGACTGCCACTGTTGGCTGTTCCTCTCTGTAAAACAAGGGATAAAAAAAAATCCTTAGCTCTGTGGCTTGCTCTGAGTGACACTCCTTTAGATCTGGTTCCGACATTGCAGCATTATTCCTCTCCCTGTCTCTCTAGAGGCCATTTATTATATCTGTGTGTCAGTAGTACCTAGGAAAGTGCCTTGCATATTGCAAGCTCTCATTTCTCTGCTGGAGGCCAAACAGCAGTAAAATTCCTACCCAGTCAATATTCTCTGAGGATTTGTCTAACTCTCATCAAGTTGAATCTGCTGCCCAGACTCCACCTGATGACTGACATCATGCCTTAGTTGTTTTCAAGATTTGGATACTCTTAGGCCTGGGGGAATTTTGAAAAATTCTTGTGAGCTGTCAAAATGATAGGAAAAACAATCTAGCCATTAATGGTTCAGTAACGGAGATTCCCATGAATTTAGGCTCACTCCATTGTGTAATTTCCTAACAACCAATAGTTTAGTTCCTCTAAATCTGTGTACATTATAGTTCTCATTCCACCTCTGATCTAGGTTGTATCATTTTATTTATTTACTTTTTTTTTTTTTTGGAGAGATTTTCCCTGTAGGGCGGGTGGGCTCGCCAGACAGACAGAGAGAGACATAGAGACAGAAAGCGAGAAATCACCCCCCCGAAGGGAATGGCCTCACTGCAATCCCTTCTCCTCCATTCTCCTCCCAGGATTTTGGGCACGCAAACACATGTGCCTGGTGCGAGTATTAAGCCACTGGGTCTGGGAATTGAACTACAGTCAACTCTGCGGGAGTCCAGTGGCATAACCATTATGCCATCTGCTGGTCCCAGTTGTGTCACTTTATAGAAATCAGTTAACTTTCCCAAGCCATGATTTTCTCACTTTTTCTTTTTCTTTCTTTCTTTCTTTCTTTCTTTCTTCTTCTTCTTCTTTTTTTTTTTTTTTTAAGAGAGACAGAAAGTAAGAAATCACCCTGGAGATGGCCATGTCACAGTCCCTTCTCCTCCATTCTTTTGGAATTTTGGGCACACACACACATATGCCCGGTATGAGTTTTAAGCCATGGGGTCCAAACTCGAACTTCAGGCAACTACATGGGAGTAACCATTATGCCATCTGCTGGTGCCTCGATTGTCTCACTTCTAAAATGAAGAGGGAAGAAGATGAGGCACAAACACCCGCCCCGCACAACCATCTTCATTTCCCGAGCCTGGGTTTATTTGTTCTCTTGTTTGTGCCTCAGTGGAGATGAACCACTCACTGACAACATCCTTTTATGTGAAAGCCCTACATGAAACAAATCTGAGTTTTGTGGCTGGTTAGGAGGAGAGATGGGGCTACAGGAGTGAGCAGTCTTTAATCTGGTGCCATCATTTGGGGTGCTAGAGCGAGCACATACCACCATCCTACTGTTTTTCCTGTATCTCTGGTGGTCTTGCTTTTATACTTAGGCACTTAAATATCTTTTCAACTTTGTCAGCATAGAATATAGAACATGGACACACACACTCACACACACACACTGAAAAAGCACCACCTGTGTAGAGCATGCTCAATCTCTTCCCCTTCCCAGTCTCTGCTATGCTTCCGGATGGAACTAGGAATTTCCTTTGCCCCAAGTATGGTCCGACCATGTCTTGTGTTCACACGAAGGCTTTCTGAACCCATCTGACCCTTGTCCTCCCCTCACGGTTGGTGACTTGTGTTGCTTTTATGTTTTAGCAGTGGTATCATGTAATGGCCCTTTTTCTTATTTCTACTTGGTCTTTTAAAAGTTCTCCATGCTTCTTCGGTTTAGGAACCCTTGAACGGATAGAGATGTCATCACACTAACAGGATGCTGATGTCTCTCATGCACTTTGCTGTAGGAGGTTGCCTTTCCCTGAGGTCCCTCCATGAGAAAACGAGAAATGTATCTCTCCCACTGTTGCTGTCCTGCTTATTTCTGCTCCATTAACACAGGATGGTCTGCTCTGTAAACGGCTGCAGCTGGCCAGCCTGTCATCCTTCACTGGTTTCTTAGGCAGTGGAGGAGTGATGCCATAGCCATTTAAATTCATCTGTGTTCTCCAATCTCACATGGTGGATGACTGGCCCTGGGAGCCAGTGGGATTCAAATAGGGTCTCACGTAGCACACTCTTATTCAAGGGTGCAGTGCATAGAACAGGGTCTTAATCAAATAGAAAATTATAGGTGGTGAGGGCTCCCCACTAGGGTGCAGTGCATAGAACAGGGTCTTAATCATCAAAGTGAAAATTATAGGTAGTGAGGGCTCCCCACCTTCTTCCTCTTAGCTCCGTGTTCCTCTGCTCCAGTTCCAGCACGACCATGAGGACAGCTCTACCTCCGCTAAGAAGCTGATAGACCAGGCTTCCTACTAAATCCCTCCTGCCTGCTTAAATTTGGGTGATAAGGGACCAATAGTTAGCATAATAGCTATGTCACTGAACTCCCATGTAGTTGACCGTGGTTTGAGTCCTGGACCCAGTGGCTTAAACTCACGCTGGGTGTGTATGCGTGTGTGCTCAAGATTCCGAGAGGAGAATGGAGGAGAAGGGATTGTGGTGTGGCCATCCCCCTGGGGGGTGATTTCTAGCTTTCTATCTCTCTGTCTCTCTCTGTCTTTCTGGCAAGTGCATGCGCCCTATAGCAAAAGCCTCTCAAAAAAATTGGGGGTGATCATTTTAATTTAATTAGTGCTTTATCATCATTCTGGCAAATGATCTCCAACTGCTTCTTAAGTCCATCTATTAGAAGGTGCTTCACCTAGGCCAGCAGGTGATATGGTGGTTAAAAGTGCTGGATTCTCACATGGCTGACTGGTTTGAGTCCTAGACCTGGCAGCTTGCTTTCTCTCTTACTCTCTCTCTCTGTCTCTTTCTCTCTGGTCAAATTAAAAATATAATAATAACAAATGGGATGAAGTAAATAAATAATTTTTAAAAATGTTGCTTCACCTAAAGCTACTTAGGTTTTAAGAAGGGGTCGAAAGGACATTAAACCAAGGAAAATTGTACACTAAATAATAGCCCCAATTGACCAAATACTCTTGTATCAGTGACTGTGCGTATGTCATTACTTTGTCTAATCCTCATTGGAATTTTCTAAGGTAGAGGGGAGTATCTCCACCTTAGAGGTGAAGAAACTGAGGCTCATGGGTGTTCAATAGCTTTGTCAAGGTCACAGAACTAGAAAGCAGTAAATCTAGAATTCAAGCCCAGATTGGTCTGCTTCCAGATTGGTCTGCTTCCAACCTGGTCACACTGTTCTCTGGGAAGAAGTGGTTGGAACCCATCCTTGTTTTCTCATTTCCAACAGCATTTTCTTACTCTGCATCTTATCTCCTGCCTGTCTGTAAGCACATTATTTATCCTCTTTGAACATCAAGGTCGCCACGAAAAGTGGCTAAGATTAAATATTATCATGTGCACCGAGTGATTTGTGTTGTGTCAGGAAGTCTCAGTTACATTTCTCAAGAGGAGTCTCTACATGGACACTTGGTTCTTATTTGTAAAGAGGTATTTGGTTGCACACCGTCTATAAAAGATCCCTTTCGCAGGTCACTTCATCAAATATAATGAATGGCCTTGCTAGTGAATGAAGTGAGCTGTTTCCTCTCAAAGATTTATGTTTTCAGAGCCAAGGTGAGGCCACCCAGCATGGTCAGCGTAGAGAAAAGCAACTGGAGAGGCCAGACGTGGCATAACAATGAAGTAGGCTGAGCAACTTCACGTGTACCTTCTTAAAGTGAACTGCGCCCCCTGCCTGTTGAAAACCAGGCAGGAGATGAAGAACCTTGCTCCGTTTGCACTTTTTATACACCTAGGAGTAAATTGAAGCTTTGTAGTTGAGAGCCTATTGAAATCCTGGAGGTTCCTTTTTCAATTTGATTTTTTTCCTCCTGGCTGCCTAGGGGCTGTTTCAAGAGAGTTGGAGAAATCGTGCAGTGTAATTGGATGATTGCTATACTTTAATTAAGGCAGCGAGAGACAACGTGCAGCATATTACAGGTTGATTGTAGTGTGACTAGGCAGTTGTCTGCTGGGTAAAGCTAGAAGGAAAGTCTCATTTTAATAACCTGCAGGTGAAATTGCTGTCTGTTGGTTGGTCTGTGCTGTTAGGACTATGGGGTTGCATTTGTATATAAAAAACTAGCGAGGCTCCTGAATGATCACCCCTTAATCTAGCTCCATGTGGGATGGGTCTTAATGAATAATGATGACCAGTTCATTGGTACTGCAGGAAATACTCATGGAATTAAGTGATCTCTTGATAAATTTTAAATCAGGCTGGTTTCCTTCCAGCCCTCTCAGCTATCCTTTCTAATCATGTAAGTTGTGCCTAGTTGAATACTTAACTAATTCTACTACTAGATCAGGATACAATTCAAGAAGAAGGAAAATATCCTGAAAATCTGACATATTCCAGGCTTGATGGAAATTACTTTTAGATTCCTTGGCATTTTGGAAAATGTGCTACAATTGTATTGAAAACCAACTGTGCAAAGATAAAGTTTTCCTTAATTTTAAAAAAATAAAGGCTCAGAAACTTGGGCTTGTAGATAATTATAAGATATAAGCATGGCTAGGGTGGAAGCAAGTGCTATTTTATCATCATGGTGGTTATGCATCCAGATGGCATCCCACAGAACGCTTTCTAAGAATTGCTATTCACAGGGACTTGTCAAAAGATGCTTTTGTTGTGTGCTGCTGATTTGCATGTCGGGGTTGCTCTCATCTCACTGGTAACATGTGGGATCATTTCTTTCTCTAGGAGTTTACCTGTCCCAGGTGGTGTCTAGTATAAGAAAATGTGAAGAAATGACAACAGTGGTGTACAAAACAGATCCCACCTGAGTCTCTCAGGATACAAGGAGACAGTGTAGACTTATCACTCCTGTGCGTGTGTGTGTGTGTGTATGCACATGTAAACAAAGAGTCAGCCAGCTAGGATATACTCCTGAAGGAGTACTAAATAAACAGCATCTTCGGGACCAGCAGATGGCATAGTGGTTATGTCACTGGACTCCCACGTAGTCGACTGTGGTTTGAGTCCCAGACCTGGTGACCTAAAACTCACACTGGGTGCATGTGCGTGCATGCCCAAAATCCCAAGAGGAGAATGCAGGAGATTATAGCATGGCCATCCTTCCTGGGGGATGATTTCTTGCTTTCTCTCTGTCTCTCCAATGAGCACCCACACCCTATAGGAAAAAAAATTTCTCTCTAAAAAGTAAATAAAAAATAAACAGCACACTCAATCTCTTCATTCGTTTCTTTCCTCAGTCTTCCCTGACTTATCCAGTTCACAGCAAACTCTTGTGGTCTCTAACTCAGGTAACTGTGATACCATTCACCATCCAAACCACACCTATAGGAGATATTGAACTAGATAGCATAGTTCTCAGATCTACCTGTCTTCTCTCCTCACCCAGATTGTTAGCTTCCTAAGAAAAGTAATCACAGGTAGATGACTTCCTTATCCCTCATAATGTCTAGGACAAAGATCTGTAAACATGCCATATTTAGTTTGCTGGCCTTACTATCTTTTCAAATATGTTTTAAAATAAATATCTATTTATTAATTATTATTATTTTTAAAAATTTGTTACAGGACACATGGAATCACCAGAGAGAGACAGAGCATGGGTGGAAATGAAAAAGCAAGCTAGCAAGTCCAGGACTCAAACTACTATCAGTCATGTGGTAGTCCAGCACCTTAACCATCATGCCAACTGTTGGCCTTGCTGGCCTCCCTATTAAGAGGAAAAAGTAATTTCCTTAGTTTTCTATTTAAGTGGAAATGAGGCTTCTATTTATCAAGAAGTAGATCTGGCTTCTCAATATGAATTTTGTCAATTTGGGGCTGCCTTTTTCTCTGTACAACCACTGAACTTTCTCAAAAGTCACAAATGATCTTGAAATGGGATTATATGGTTGGTCTTCGCTTTTCAGCCAGCTCAGGTCAGGTACAAAGGCAAGTTTGCAGAAATCCAGCATTCATCCTGTGTGACAGGGAGCTACTAGTAGAATAATTTTTCTAAAAAGCTGCTCAGTGTCCAATGGTTGAACACCATTCATAGTTTGTTAGGAGAGAAGACTGGGTGTATGATTCATGTGAAACTGTATAGATGCTGACTTTCACTTTTCCTTTGCCATTTGAGCTAAATTTTAAGCAAATTTTTAGAACCAGCAAGAATATTGAAAGCAGTTTCTTCCAAAGAAGTTCGGCTTTCTTAGGAAGTTTGCAGAAAACTCTAGGACATGTAGTGCTGCCATCTTTCAGGAAATCACACTGGGTCATAAAAATCACCTATGGAATCTATGCCCTGGCTGTTATTCAGAACCTGAGTATTGTTCACATTTAAATTTGGTCTTCAAAAAGATGCTCAATAATAGTGGGATGGAAATATAAAAGGATCGGTAGTGGTGGTAGAATGATGATAAAATCATGACAGATGCTGATCACTAGGGAGGGATAGCCTTTGAATACGCATCACATCCAACCAGCTGGCCCCGTTTCTGCTCAGTTCTTTGATCAAGCAAAGTAACACGTGGACTCACTATGGCCTACCTAATAGAACAAAATGGACAAGAGGGACTTGTCATTCTTTTCTTAGTATTCTAGTTTAGCTTAATTATAGTGTGGTGAACTCTATGTTTTTAATGATTTTTTCTTTAATGCCAGAGGGTATGTACGAGAGGGAGAGAGAGACAGAGAGAGAGAGAGAGACTGAGAACCTCCAGCACGACCTGGTTACATCACAATCCCATTTCCTTTATTTCTCTTCCCTGTCAGGATCACCTAACAGGTACCTAATGTATTTTTCAAGTCATAGTGTCCAACACGTAAACTGTGGTCAGCCATGTGGGAGCCAGTTCTCTCTATACAGCACCTAACCACTGTGCTATGGGGCCAGTCTGAACTCTATTCTCTTAGAAATTTAATGTCTACATTGAAATTCCCTAAGCTGAGTATGTTAGTTATTGCCATGTACAAATTCCAAAAGTCCAAAACAAGGCAAGTATTTATGTAACTCATGATGCTGTGGCTGGTTGGAAGAGCCCTCTAGTCTAGGCTTGTTCATGCATCTTTAGTCAGCTGTGGGTTGGGTGGGTGACTCTCCTGACAGTGGCAGAGCTGTCTCACATGCTGGGAGTCAGCTGGTGGTCAGCTGCTCTGGGAAGGCCTTGAGTCTTCTCTAAATCCAGCTAATCCAGCTTGCTTTCATTGTAGTGGCAGCTGGTCCAAAAAAGAGAAAAGTAGCTTGCAAGATCTCTTGCAGCTTAGGCTCAGAACCAGTATGATCTCACTTTTATCCATTCTGTGACTACAGGAAGTCACCAAGCCAGCCCAGATTTCAAAGGGTCGAGTAATAGACTCTAACTCTTGAGGGGAGGAGCTGTGAGGTGGCTTTGCACAGGGCATGGATACAGGGAGGGTAAAAAATTGTGGGTTTGTGTTTTGTTTGCAGTTTACCACACCAGGAGAATTTTATATACACACATGGATACAAACAAAGCTTTCTTAGCTGCTAGAATGTAGGAGCAACCATCAGTGACAAGATTAGCTGTCAGAATTTGAAAGAAGACGTTTTCCTTGCACTCTAATTTTGGGTGTCCTTTCTCTCAGAGTTCAACCTTGGTTATTTTGCTATTGTTACTCTCTCCCTTCACATTCAGCCACATTTTCAAAGGCAACTGGGATTTTCAGATGCCTGAGAGCATTTAAGATGCAGGTCTTGGCTGCCCCTCTGTGTTTGGAATCTCTGTACTGTGTAATTGAGTACTTTGGGCTGTAATAGTTCATTTTTCGAAGAGATACATATTCAATCTTTCTTTATGGCATTTAAGAAAGTCCTGTTTTCTAATTTAGGATCATTAAAACAAACAAACCTTCTTTTGGAAACTTGACCTTTGCCTTTCCCCCAAGTTGTCTTTTGGTTATGTTTGTGGAACTGTAACCTGCAACTTCTGTGAAAATCTTGAGACTCCAGATCAGGAGTCATCGACTCAGGGGTCAAGGCAGATAAAGTCCGAGTGAACTGTCAGATATATCATCTGGGAGCCAATAGGGAGTGGTGGGCTCTGTGGTAGATCAATAGCTTCTGGCATTTGCTGCCTGCCAAAACACCTGGAGAACTGTAGTTAGACTCTCCTTCAAAGGGCAGAGAAGCGTCATGAGTGAGAGGTTGAAGTCTAGTGACCTCATTGTGCATACCCCGCCCCCTGAGCTTTACAAAAAATACCCAGGCTGCATTCCAGACTAATTAAAGCAGAATCTATGTAAGTGGGACCTAGATGTCAGTATTTTTTTTTTAAAAATTATTTTGTTTAACTTTTATTTATTTATTTATTATTTTTAACCAGAGATGGAGAGAAAGAGAGAGAAAGAGAGAGAGAGAGAGAGAGAGAGAGAGAGAAAGAGAGAAAGAGAGAGAGAAAGTGAGAAAGCAAACTGCCAGAACTGTGGTCGGCCATGTGGGAGTCCAGCGTCCTCAATCACCATGCCACCTGCTAGCCCATAGATGTCAGTAATTTGAAAAATTCTTTGGGTACTTCCAATATGCAGCCAAATTTATGAATAAGTGAATTAAGCTAAGATTCAGATTTTTAGGGTGTAGACAAAGGACTGGGGACCTCTGACACATGCAAATGCTGATTCATTAGATTAGGGTGGGCCTGAGATTCTGCATTTTCGGTAAGTTCCTGAGTGATGCCACTGTTGCGGCTAATCCTCAGAGGACACTATGAATAGCAAGGATCTAAGGTAGAGATCTCAAGCAGCCCACAAACTTTTTTGCAGGGGGCAAGGAGGTTGATCTGCTGCATATTTAAATACCATCTGAATCAAATTCAAAATTAACAGATTGCTAATAAAATTCATATTTCTGATTTGTTCTGAAAACCTGAAAAGCTCTACACCTTCCACTGTGCATGTTCATACAAACTGGCACCGAAGAGTGACTGCCTCTCTACGAGGGGGTGCATGCAGGTGACTCACCAAGGGAGGCACCGAAATGCCTTAAAGTTTGTTAATAAGTTATACCTTTTATGTTTTCCATGTGGACTGGCAGTTCTACATACAATGCACAAATGCACACATTCCTCTTCAGCAAACATATAAAGGCAAAAGCCAAACAATAAAGTAGAACAGGTAAAAGGAGAGAAGAAAGAAAACTAGTTCTTTAAAACTGAGCTATGTTTATTACCAAGGACACTATTGGTTGAACCAGAAGCCTAGTGGAACTGTTTGAAGAGGAAATAAATAATGGAAGAAAATTTAATATAAGTCTACAAAAGTCGTTCATGGACTCATGACACAACTGGGGTTTCAGGGAAGAATGGGACTAGGGAGGTGGATGTTAACAAGGAGGACCTTTTCTTTGCTGTTACCTTAGTGCCTCTCTGCACAATTTCCTCATTCTGCATCCTCACTTCCTGTGTTCTCTAGTCGACATAGTGGAAGACATGGCCAGCAGCAGTACCTGGTTTTACATGACAGGGATCTTGCTATGCCGTCCTAGTGCATATTCCTGAGGAAGAGATTATGATGTGTCAGCCCGATCCACCTGGGAGCTTACGTACTTAGGGACACCGCACAACTGGGAGGGCTGATGGGTGACCTGAAAGGCTTCTGCAACACTAAGGAAGCTAACTGTACTTGAGCATAAATGTTGAAAACTTTCCCTCAGAGAGGGAAAACTAAATACTGTGGAACTCTACTGATAGAATGACTCCAGCCCATCCCAGAGGCAGGGGATAGATAATGTACTAGTCAGGATTCCCTAGATGAGACAGAACCAATAGGATATACATAGACATGTAATTGGGGGCACAATTCAGTCGACAAGTTGACTTAATCTCTGGAGAGAATAAATATAGAAGACTGAAAGCAAAGCTTGGGGCCGGTAGGTGGCATGGAGGTTAAGGTACATGGATCCCATGTGGTCAGTTGGAGTCCCGGACCCAGTGGCTTGAAAAACATACCAGTACATGTGTGTGCATGCCCAAAACCCCAAGAGGAGAATAGAGAGAAAGGATTATGATGTGGCCATTCCCCCCAGGGGATAGTTTCTTATTCCACCACCACCACACATATAAACTGTCTCTGGCAAACACACACATCTTATAGCAAAAAAAATAAAATAAAAAAAAATAAATAAAATAAAATAAAGGAAAGGAAAGAAAGCAAAGCTTGCTGGCTTTTGTATTCCAGGACTGACACTGGTGCCACCTCCCACTACACCCCTGTGTCTTGCCTGCCTGTGAGTTACATCATCAGCTTCTCTGCGGCCTTCTAACTTAGACTGAGCCATGGTAACAGCAACCCAGGATCTCCAGCTTGCAAATGGCTGATTGTGGGACATCTTAGCTGCCGTAATCATGTGAGCCAACTCCCCCAATTACATGTCTATATACATCCTATTGGTTCTGTCTCTTCTAGAGAATCCTGATCAGTACATTGTAGAGTATATCTTCTGCATTTAGTGTACTCAGACTCATGTGTTAATTCTTGTGGAAATGCTACCATGACCATGGCCAGCTTTATTGGGTTTCTAGATATTCCTTAGTCCACTCGGGTTGACACCTAAAGCTATCAGAGACAACAAAGTCTCTAGACTCCTTTGCTGATGAGGTATCTGTGCCTTTAAAGGAGGAGAGCCTGCCCAATTGCAGACTATCTCTCAATAATAACAAATACCTGAAGGTGAAGTAAGGGCAGCAGTAACTATCCGCATTGATTTTTTCCTCTCTCCAAACGACAATGCAAAGTGTAGAAATTGCATAAAAATGTCAACTCCTGACAACCCTCGACAGGCGACAGGCAGACTTTGTGTTGTGAGTGTGACCATGTGGGTGGCATTAAGTAAATAACCCACAGTAATCATCTCTGGATCCGAGATCAGGGGAACACTGCCAAGGCTACACAAGACAGAGATGCACCAGCTGAATTTCAAAAGGTGAGCAAACTAGGTTAAATGTGAAAGTGGAAAAAGAGAACAGGAGAATGTTAATAAGCGAGGTTATCGAGGAAGAATGGTTCATAAGAGTGTGCATTTACTCCCCTCTAATGAGTTCTGGGATTATCTGTGAAAACATTTCACTGTGATTGTTTTAAAGGGAAGAGATAAAATGTTTAATATGTGGCACCCTGGAGTGTGCCTCTTTTTTTTTTGTATTTTAAATGATAATCCTAATGAAACACCTATAATGTGCAAGAGATCAAGTTATACAGCTTCCCATCAGAGGATGCAATTGAAAACAAAGGCACAGATGTTGTCTATTCAAATGATGAGGTGAGAGCAGATTTGAGGATAAGAGGAACTGAAGTGCCTTACACAAGACTATGTGAATGCTCCCACCTGGCCCTAGCACTCACCTGTCTGATTTTGGTCAAGATGTTTTATCATTTAGGCCAAATCCTGAGTCTACCTTATAATTAAAAAATATACCCTATGGTTCTTTCTTGAGATCTGGGAAAATAGGATTGTATGAAAAATTACCATGAGTCTTTGGGGCTCAGACAAGTGGTCCTAGAAAATGCACATTGTTATGTGGGGAGAAAATATCAAAGTGACTTACCACGCTTGTCCTAGAGTAAAATTCTGTTATGCTTTTCAGGGGTTCTAAAGTATATGTGTTCATTTTGCTCTGGGCCTATCAGAATTAAGTCTATAGGTACTAGCCATTGTTTCTGGAAATCTGAAAGCAGTACATTCCTCCAAATTAGCTCGGGGTAGATGTGATTCCTACCAAAAAAACCCCCCAAAAAACCTAGTGGATCACATGGACACAGACATGGAATCTTCTCCCTGACTCCTTTTCCTCCCTCCCTTCCTTCTCTCCTTTACTGAGGAATCAGGTCCTTGGAACCATGCATTAAAGTAAATCTGAGCGGTGTTGGAACTAGCATTTATTTTTAGGGGGCAGATGGTGACACAATGGTAACAAAATGTGCTGTAAGGCTGACCCACATGAGAGAGTTCTGGGTTTGTGTTCTGAGGCCTTCCTAAACTTGCTGGGCATGTACCCACGATCCAGGCCTGGTTGAAGCTGAGGGTGGGTGACAGCATAAAGACTCTGTTGGGGGGTGGGTGCCTCTCTCTCTAACTCATGGAAGAAAGAAATTGAAATAAACTTTAAAAAATAGAATTCATGGGATCAGCAGCTGGCATAATGGCTGTGTCACTGGACTCCCATGTAGTTGACTGTGGTTTGAGTCCTGGACATGCCAGGCACGTGTGCATGTGTGTCTAAGATCTTGATAGGAGGATGGAGGAGAAGGGATTGTGGTATGGCTATCCCCCCTGCAGTTTTTCACTTTTTGTCTTTCTCTCTCTTTCTGGTGCACGCTCCCTATAGAAAAAACCTCTAAAAAAAAAAAAAAAAACCAACAACAAAAAAAAACCCCAAGGAATTCATTTTTATCAAGGCATAGCTTTTATCTATGATGAAGGTAGATATTTGGAAAACCAAGTGTTGGTTGGTGAGGACTCTGAAATCAGAGAGAAAAGAGACTGTCTGCCTCTCAGCCCCTGAGCTGTCTTGGTTGACTCCTTTTCCATAGCCAAAGCTTGAGAGTCTCTGCTCTATTCATCTTGAACATTCCTTTTCCACTGGCCAGGCTGCCCTTTGGGTTATGCTGATTGCACTAACATTGGCAGGAAACATTTTCTGGTGTAGCCAGAAACTGGAGGGCAAACTCCAGCAATCTCCAGTTCCTGTCTTCATACCTGGATATTTCTTGCAGCGTGTCATGGAAGAGAAAAACCTCCATCTTTCCCAGAAAATAGGTCTTCCTAAGCTTCTGCAGAAATGTAGGGATGACAAGACAGTTTGAGTCACTCTCTCTCTTCATTAACAACTTTTTAAATCGTTCATAAACCTCAGGATTCATTTGATTTCTGAAGCAGTGAATGCTTTAAAAATAGATCTGAACACACTGCTTTTTCTGCAGAAGTTGTGATGTATCAGCCACATGCTTCATCTGAAGAAAGTATTAGGAAAATGACTGACCACAAAAAAAGAAGAGAGGGATCAGCAACCAGGCAGCAGCTCAGTGAAAACACAACTAAACCCACATGAGAAAGGTCCTGGGTTTGTATTCTGGGACCTCCCTGAACACCCTCGGTGTGCACATGTGTGCCACAATCGGGGCTGGTTGAGAAAGGAGTTGGATAGTGGTGTGAAGACCTTGTTGAAGGAGCCTGTCTCTCCAAGTCTCTATCTCTTTCTATCTCTCACAGAATAAATCAATCAATACATAAATATATTTTGAGGAGAAAAACAATAGAAAGCCAAAAAAATGAGATAAATAAAAAGAAAATCCATAAATAGATATGTATAGATTGACATCATAAAACAAGAGAGAGCAAAGGCAAAAATTCTTAAAAAGAAAGGAGTATGGGGTGATAGGGTAGAGTCTAGGAAGTATTCAGCACATTAATGAATGGAGAGGTAGGGACACAGGTGAAGCAAAAAGTTCCGGAAATCCTGAAGTGGAGGTGATTAGGAAGTGTCTATGAAGAGGGAGCAAAGATGACGATAACTGTATGTGGAAGATTCCACTTACCTGTGGTCTGGAGAAACCATGGGTCTACTATAATGGCCCTGTTAAAACAAATGTGAAATTTTACGGTAAAAGCACTAAACCAGGACAAAAAGGCAATGATGAAAGCAACAGTGTATGAATAATATAAGTCAAATCTGGGTGCATCCAAAACAATAGCATCTGAAAATATAAAGCACAGGAGGATTGATCATAATTTAATTAAAGTGGACATCTCAATCACCTGTCTTATAACTGCAGAGATGGCTTTTTAAAAACTATACTTTTAAGAATAGTTTTAGATGTAAAATATTGCTAAGATAGCACAGAGTTTCCATATAGGCCATACATAGTTTCTCCTTTTATTAATCTCTTACAATAGTATGGCATATTTGGTGCAATTAATGAACTAATATATATATATATACACACACACACACATACATATATACACACATACATATATATATAGTGATTTACTAAATACATATTTTATTCATATTGTCCTAATTTCTACCTAATGTAATTTTTCTTTCTTTTTAAAAAAACTTTATTTCTTTTATAAGAGTGAGAGACAGAGAGGAAGAGAAATACCCTCAACAGAGTCTCAGGCCACAGTGCCCTCTCCCATCCTTCCAGCCAGCTAGGATCACGGGTACAGGACCCAGTGTGTATGGGTCAACTGGGAACTAAACCTGTGACCTTCCTATGGATCTAGCTTCACTTCAGCGTGTTACTGCTGCGCGACTTAGCTGGTCCACCTCATGTTCTTCCATTCGAGGATCCCATATTCCATTGAGTTTTCATGTTTCCTCAGGCCCCTCTTAGATGTAACAATTTCTCAGACTTTCTTTGATGACCTTGCCAGTTGTTGGTTTATTTTTTGGTGTCAGCTTTATGGAAATACAATTCACATACCATTCAATGTGTCCATTTGAAGTGGATAGTTTGACATTTGTGAGTATACCCAGAGTTGTGACACCATCACCACAACCAGTTTAAAAACACTTAAATCTCCCTGGAAAGGAGCCCTGTTCCCTGTATCACCCCCAGTCTGCTCACTCTAGGTAACCACTAATTTACTTTTTGACTCTCTAGATTTGTCTTTTTTTTTTTTTTTAGAGGTTTTTCGCTATAGGGGGCGAGCGCTCACCAGACAGACAGAGAGAGACAGAGAGACAGAAAGCGAGAAATCACCCTCCAGGGGGGGTGGTCACATTGCAATCCCTTCTCCTCCATTCTCCTCTTGGGCTCTTGGGCACGCACGCACACGTGCCTGGCGTGAGTTTAAGCCACCGGGTCCAGGACTTGAACCGCAGTTGACTATGTGGGAGTCCCGTGACATAGCCATTATGCTAACTGCTGGTCCCATAGATTTGTCTAATCTGTATATTTTATACAGATAGGCCCATCTGATATGTGTTGTGACTGGCTTTTATCACTTAGCATAAGTTTCAAAATTCATTTATGCTGAAGTGTGTAGCACATATACTTTATTCCTTTTAATGGCCAAAATAATATTCAACTGCATGTTTATCACTTTTTGTTTATCCATTAATCAGTTGATAGACATTTGGGTGGTTTCTATTTTTTGATCATTATGAATAATGGTGCTTATTTCTTTTAGCAATATTTTATAGTTTTCAGCATACAAGTCTTACATTTTTTTTTGTTAAATTTGTCCCTACGTGTTGTATTATTTTTTAATGCTATTTTAAATGAAATTATGTTTCTTAATTTTATTTTGTTAATTTCAAATCAGTCACTAAAAGGGTGTAGAATACAACTGTTTTTGCATTTGTTCTTGTATCTAACAATGACTGGTATCACTTACTAGTTTTTTAAAAAAATAATTATGTATTTAATATTTATTCATTCATTTATTTTAATTCAACCAGAGAGAGACACAGAAAGAGAGGGAAAGTGAGAAAGCAAGGCACCAGGTTTGGGACTTGAACTGTGGTTGGTCATCGGGGATGTGGGAATGTCCAGCGCCTTAACTACCACGCCACCTGCTGGCCACTATCACTTACTAGTTTTAACACTTTGTGTGAGTGTGTACGTGTGTATTCTTTAGAGTTTTCAATTGTGTGTGTGTGTGTGTATTTTTTAGAATTTTTTGTACAAATACATAAACTCATATCACCTGTGAGTAAAAATGGTTTTATTTCTTCATTTCCGATCTGGATGCCCTCATCTCTTTTTTTTGAACAATTGCCCTGGCTAGGCCCTCCAGTACAATATTAAATAAAGCAGTGAGAGTGGACATCCACGTGTTATTCCTGATCTTTGGGTAGAGCATGTAGTCTTCCACTTAATTGTGTTTTCAGATTCCCTTTATCAAGTTGAGGAAGAGCTCTTCTACTTCTAGTTTATTATGGGGATGTTGCATTTTTGTCAAGTGCTTTTCTACAGCCACTGAAAGAATTATGCAGTTTTAATTTATTATTCTATTGATGTGAGAAATTACATTGATTAATTTTTAGATATTGAGCCAATCTTGAATTCCCAGCAGAAATCCTACTTTGTTGAGAATTTTTGCATCTATTTCCATGTAATTTTTTCCTTCTTGTTATATCTTTGCCTGGTTTTGGTATTAGGGTAATAAATGTTTTCTCCTATTTTACTTTTTTTGGAAGAGTGTGTGAAAGATCCTGAATCCAATTCTTTAAATGTTTAGTAGAATCCACTAACAAAGCCATATGGTTCGGACTTTTCTTTATAGGAAGCATTTTGATTCCTAAATATCTTTGTTTATTACAGGTCTATTCAGATATCCAGTTTCTCTTTGAATTAGTTTTTTGTAGTTTGTCTCTTTCTAGAAATTTCTCCACTTTACAGTTATATAATTTAGGATGTATAATTGTTCACAGTATTCCTTATAATCCTTTTATTTATGATTTATTTGTTTAAATTTTTAAGAGGTTTTTGCCATAGGGTACACACACTCACTGGAGAGAGACAGAGATAGTGAGAGGGAATGTGAGAAATCACCTCCCAGGGGGATGGCCAAGTGACAATCCCTTCTCTATTCTCCTTCTGGGATTTTGGGCATGCATGGTTGGCCATGTGGAAATCCAACAATGTAGCAACTTTGCCACCTGCTGGTCCCAATCTATTTACTTCTGTAAGATTAGTAGTAATGTCTTCTCTTTCATTCCTGATTTCACTTTGAATCTCTGTTTTTCTTGGTTAGCTTAGCTTAGCATTTTCCATTTTGTTGATCTTTTCAAAGAACTAATTTTCAGTTTAGTCCATTTTAGTTTTAATTGCCAGAGGGTGCATATGCTTGCCAGAGAGAGGAGAGGGAGAAAGCACTCCTCAATGGGATATGGTCATGCTGTGATCCCTTCTTCATCACAGCATCCTACTATGAGTTTGGGCATGCATGCACACCTGCTTGTTGTGTTGTTTAAGCTGTTGGGGCTTGATTTGAACTGCAGTCCTCCATGTGAAATTTGATTTTCTTTTCTTTTTTTTTTTTTTTAAGGGATTTTTGCTATAGGGTACATACGCTCGCCATAGAGACAGAAAACGAGAAATCCCCCCAAGAAGGAATGGCCATGCCGCAATCCCTTCTCCTCCATTCTCCTCTTATGATCTGGGGCATGCATGCACACATGCCCAGAATGAGTTTTAAGTTGCTAGGTCTGGGACTTGAACCCTGATTGACTACATGGGAGCCCAGGGATGTAACCATATTATGCCATCCGCTGATCCTGAACTCTGATTTTCTTGATCACTTGGCCATGGTACAGGGCACCATACACTCACCAGAAAGACAGAGAGAGACAGAGAGACAGAAAGCAAGAAATCGCCTCCCAGGGCGGCGGATGACCATGCCGCAATCCCTTCTCCTCCATTCTCCTCTCGGGATCTTGGGCACACACACACACACACACACACACACACACTCAGCGTGAGTTTAATCCACTGGGTTCGGGGCTCAAACCACAGTTGACTACATGGGAGTCCAGCGACACAGCCATTACACCAAATGCTGGTCCTGATTTTTTCTTTCTTTTTTTTTTAATTCTTATATTCACTTCAGTCATTATTCTGTCCTTCCTTCTACTTGCTTTAGATTCTGTTCAGTCTTTTTCTTCTAGTTTTTCTTTCTTTCTCTCTCTCTTTCTTTCTTTCTCTCTTTCTTTCTTTTTCTTTCTTTCTTTCTTACTTTCTTTTAAAGGTTTTTCCATAGGGAGTACGCACTCACTGAAGAGACAGTAAGAGGGAAAGTCAGAAGTCTCCACACAAAGGGGATGGCCACACCTCCATCCCTTCTCCTTCATTCTCCTCTTCGAATCTTAGGCTCACACATCCATGTGCCTGGAGTGATTTTCAAGCCTCCTGGTCTGGTGCGTGTACCGCAGTCGGCCAAGTGGGGAGTCTAGCACCTTTAACCATGACACCTCCTGCTCGCCCCTTCTTCTAGTTTCTTAAGGTGGAAGGTTAAATGATTGATTTCAGATATTTTTCAATGTAGATGTTTAGTTTTTGTACGTTGTGTTTTTGTCCTGATATACCACCACGTATTTCCCAATTTTCCTTGTGACTTTTTTCCTGTGGCTTATCGCTCTATAGGAGTGTGTTGGAGAACTTCCACATATTTGAGAAGTTTTCAAATTTTGTTTTGTTACTGATTTCTAATTTTATTTCATGGTGGTCACTAAACATACCTACTATAACTTCAATCATTTAAAATTTACTGAGACCTGTTTGATGGCTTAATATGTATTCTATCCTGGAGGTTGTTTCATGCACATTTGAGAAGTGTATGTATTTTCCTACCATTGGTCGAAGAGCTGTATAGATGTTAGTTAAGTCCAGTTGGTTTGTAATGGTGTTCAAGTCTTCTATTTCCTTGTTCATTTTTTTGCTTAATTGTTCTATTATTGAAAAAGAGGTATTGAAATCTCCAACAAATATTGTAGAACTGCCCATTTCTCTCATCAATTCTGTCTTTTTTTTTTTTAATATTTTGGGGCTCTTTTGTTAGATATGTACATGTTTATAATCATTATATCTCCTTAGTGGATTCACATTTTTATTATTATAAAATGTTCTTATTTGTCTCTGGCGACAATTTTACCTTAAAGTCTATTTGTTTCTTATTAGTATAGCCACTCTAGTTCTATCTTTATTATTGTTTACATGGTTATCTTTCCATGGTACACCTTTTACTTTCTTTTCATTTATTTATTTATTTTTGTTAAAAAAATCTTTTTTTATACATTCAGTCACATTATTTAGCTTACAAAGTGAACATTTCCATATGTGAACATTTTTCCCCAGTCCAGTTCAGAATATCTTCAACCAATAACACCACACCTCCCCATCCCGTCAATGCTCTGTGTCCATATCCCTTCTCCACATGTCCTGCCTTAGGCCCCACGCCTCCACACACCATATCTGGCATTCACACCCATCTCTTGTGTTTGTACAACCTTTAGTCATTCCTCAGAAATCTACAAATAGAACTACCATATGATCCAGCAATCCCACTCCTCGGTATCTAACCAAATAACAAAAGAATTCTTCATTGGTATATCTTTTACTTTCAACCTATTTGTATTTTCAAATATAAAAGTGAGTCTCTCATAGGGAGCACATAGTTAGATCATATTTTTAAAATACATTTTGCCAAACTTTAATTCATGAGTTTAATTTATATTCGATGTAGTTAATAATAAGTAGGATTTATATCAGCCATTTGCTATGTTTTCTATATTTCATGGTCTTTTTGTTTCTTATTTCCTCCATTCCTGCCTTCTTTTGTGCTAAATATATGTATTTTCAGTGTATCATTTAAATTCCCTTGTCATTTTTCTTTATGATATATTTTTGAATTGTGATCCTAGTACTTGCGTGAAGATAACCATTAAACATTTTAATTTATAACAATCTAACTTGGATTAAAACCAAAATCCTTTTGAAAGATCATTTCACTGGATTTAGAAAAAAAATGTTGTCTTTTCTTTTAGCACTTTTAGTATGTCATTACATTGCCTACTAACCTGCAGAGTTAGTAGGAGGTGAGAAATAAACTCTTACTTTTATTGAAGATTCTTTAATCATAAAGAGTCACTTCTCTTTTGCTGCTTTCAATATTCTTTTTGTTTGTTTGTTTTAGAGAAAGATTTTTGCTATGAGGTATATGCACTTGCTGGAGAGACAGAGAGAGACAGAAAGCAAGAAATTACCCCCTGGGGGGATAGCCATGCTGCAATCCCTTCTCCTCTCAGGATTTTGGGCACACTCAAACCGTGATCTACTAAGCGGGAGTCCAGTGACATAACCATTGTGCCATCTGCTGGTCCCTCAATATTCTCTCTTTATCTTGATTTTGAATGTTCAACTATGCTGTATCTAGATGTGGATCTCTGAGTTTATTCTATTGAAAGGTCATTGAGTTTCTTGAATGTATAGATTCAAGGTCTCATTAAATTCACTCCTCATTTCTTCAAATATTCTTTCTTCCTTTTTCTCTCTCTCCCTAAATACTGCTCTTTTCTTTCTCACTCTACCTCTCCCCTCCTGAGACCCTTATTATGCTTGTGTTGGTATGCTGAATTGTGTCCCACAGGTCTTTGAGACTCTGTTCATTTTTCTACATTCTTTTTCCTTTTTGTTTCATAGAATGAATAATCTCAACTGATCTATCTTGACATTCAGGTTTTTTTCTGCCTGCTTACATTTGCGGTACATTTTACATTAAGGCAATCTAGTGAATTTTTCATTTTGATTATACTTTTTTTTTTTTTAAGAGAGAGAGATTTTTGCTATAGGACACGTGTACTTGCTGGAGGGATAAAGAGAGACAGAAAGCGAGAAATCACCTACTTGGGGGGGGGAGGCTAGTCATGCTGCAATCCCTTCTCTTTCATTCTCCTCTCAGGATTTTGGGCATGCACGTATACATGCCCAGCATGAGTTTTAACCCACTGGGTTCAGGACTTGAATCACGGTCGACCATGTGGGAGTCCACAGACATAACCATTACACCATCTGCTGGTCCCATTGGTTATACTTTTAACTCCAGCTTTTCTATTTGATTCATTTTTACAATTTCTATCTTTTTATTGATGTTCTTCTCTCTTTGGTGATCCATTATTATCCTGATTTCTGTTGTTCTTGAGACATGACATTTTGTTTGTCTGTTTTACTCTTTGGCTATATTTAAAATAGCTGATTTAAAAAGTCTTAGTCTAGTAAATTCAATATCTGAATATCTCAGGGACAGTATTCATTAAATTCCATTAAACACCTTTTTTTGCATGTCTCCTAATTTTTGGTTAGAGCAGAACATTTCAAATTATATATATGTAACTTTGGAAATCAGGTTCTCCCCACTACCTGGGGTTCCTTGTTGCTATTTCTTATTGTTTTTGTTAACTGTTTAGTGACTCTTCTGAACAAATTTTTGAAAGTCTACCTTTTTCATGTATCTACTCAATTAGCTGAGTGATCAGCTGATTAGATAACATTACTTTACATGCCTGGAGCCAGTAAGTTTGCAATGTGCTCTGTGTATATCTTGAATACTCGGTCTGCTAGCTCACTCTGCCTCCGCCTTGACTTGGTGTTTGCACAGTCAGGGGAGCGTGTAGGGTCTTCTCCATGTTTCGGGTCTTTCCCAGACGAATGCACAGCCCTACACCTGCACGTGCCTTTTAGCCTCTGAGTACCTCTCATTCTTCAGTTTTTACTTTTAAGCTTTTGTTAGTCTATTATTTTCCCCACCTGTTATTCTTTGGTGAAGTGGCCAAGATTTGAACATATTCACAAATTCCTTCTAGAGAAAAGTTTTCAGCATGGATACTACTACTGAGGTCAAGTCTTTTGAGTGTGGTCTTCTAAGGAACCACTAAAATGGTCCAAGAATGGATTCTCTTTAGTAATGAGGCTTTGAGAGAGAGAGAGACAGAGTTCCAGCCCCATTCTGTTCCTCTTACAGCAGCAATGCAGGCTGTATCTTCCAAGGCTTCCACAGTGCTGAAAAATAGGGGATAGACAATAGTAAGTTTCAATGCCACTAAGTTTGCTTTTCTTACCCAGACAGGCTTATTTATTCTTATTTTTTTGTTGGTTTTTGGTTTTTGTTTTGTTTTGTTTTGTTTTGACTAAATGTTCCCAAAGTTGCTGCATGCCCTACATTAGTTTCCAGAGTTTTGAAAGAGTTAATGTTGACCATTTTTTTCCCCATTGATTTAATGGAGAGAAAACACGGGAGGTCCTTACTATGACATTTTTGCTGAACTGTCAACTCACAACCATTTTGAGTGCCAGTCAGATATTTTGTAGTCCCTCCAATGAGATTTGTCTGAAATTTTCTCATGACTAAGCTAAAGTTATGTTTTTTTTACAAGTAATATCACAGAGGAAAAGTGACATTTTGACTGCGTCATATCAAGGGGACATACCGCCAGCATGACTTGTCATGAAGGTGCTAAACATGATCAGTGGGTTGAAGCAGAGTGTCATGTTTCTGTGCTGGAAGGTTACTTCTCCCTTTCTGAAGTATTCTGAAGAAGGAAATCACTAGGCACAATCCACGCTCAAGGAGCGGGGAGTCAGGTGCCACGTCCTCACCTATGTATATTACCTTGTAAATTGTTTGGAGTTCTGTGTGGGAGATTTATTTACTTCCTCCAATTATTCAATCATTTATGTATCTCAGTATGGACTCATGTTTATTTATTTTATGCTTTGGGCCATAACTTCATAGTATTTTATTTATTACATCACTCAAATTGTTCCAGCTTCAGTCACTGGGTATTCTTTTAGTTGGCTCCAATGTGCCTTTGAGAATGGAAAGAAATTTAAAAAAGAATTATAAAAGGAATTGAATTACACTCAAACTTGATTTTATACTTGTATATAAACATTATGTCATTCAGGTACAAAATAGTTTCTTTCTTCCTTCCTTCCTTCCTTCCTTCCTTCCTTCCTTCCTTCCTTCCTTCCTTCCTTCCTTTCTTTCTTTCTTTCTTTCTTTCTTTCTTTCTTTCTTTCTTTCTTTCTTTCTTTCTTTCTTTCTTTCTTTCTTTCTTTCTTTTGTCTATACCTAAAAGCATGTTTTAAAAATAGGCTTGACTGGAGCCAGCAGGTAGTATGGTGGTTAAGGTACTGGATCCCACATGGTTGACTGCAGTTGGAGCACTGGACCTAGCAGGTTGAAAAACATACCAGGCACATGTGCGTGTGTGTGTCCAAAATCCCAGTAGAATGGAGGAAAAAGGACTGTGGCATGGCTGTCCCCATTGGGGGGGGGCTAATTTCTCTATTTCTGTCTCTCTCTCTCTCTTTTCCTCTCTCACCATGTGTCTGTGGCAAACCCATGTGCCCTATAACAAAAACTTAAAATAAGAAAAAGAGTAGCCATGAGAAAACCTTAAGATATTCCTGATCATATTCTCTGATTATAATGCAATAAAATTAGAAGTAAACAAAAAAACAGTATTTTTTTTACCATGAATCAGATTTCCCCAAGAGGGAAATTTTATTGATTACTTTATCCCCCTCACAAAAAGACCAACTGTAATCAAATGAGGTGAACATTCATCTCAAGGTTTTGTTGTCTTCATAATAGAAAAGATGAGGCTTAGAACTGGATTACCTGACCCTTTCTCTTCTTATCTCCTCCAGTTCAAAATGCTTACATCTCTTAATATCCAGCATTCTCTTAGATCTGCAGTTGGGCTCAACACATTTAAGCCTAAGCACAATCTTCTTTGTAGTTTTTGCCTTTTCCCAGAAAACAGGCTTAGTCTGTCCACCATAGCCGCTCTGCTTCCTGTCATAATGCCGCTTTCCCTGAGCCTACAGAGAATCCTTGCTCTTTTGGGACCAGCAGTTAGTGTAATGGCTGTGTCACTGGGCTCCCATGTAGTCAGCCGCAGTTCGAGTCCTGGACCCGGTGGCTTAAACTCACACCAGGTGCGTGTGTGTATGTGCCCAAGATCCCGAGAGGAGAAAGGAGGAGAAGAAATTGTGGTGTGGCCATTCCCCCTGGGGGGTGATTTCTTGCTTTCTGCCTCTCTATCTCTCTCTGTCTTTCTTGCAAGGAGTGCACACCCCCTATAACAAAAACCTCTCCAAAAAAAAAAAAAAAAGAATCCTTGCCCTTTTTGTACTGTGTCACTTTATGAGGTTGGTGATTGCCACACTTCTTACAGAATGTCCGGAGGGTTTTAGGACATTCACCATGCTAGCAGGCCTGCTATCTGCACAGAAAGAAGAAAAGAGTAATTTAAAAATCTTAATTATTTGGAAACTAAAAACACGTTTTTAGAAAACCCATGAATTAAAGAAGAAAATTAGCAGAAATAACACACACACACACACACACACACACACACACACACACACATCCAAGATAACCCAGAAAAAACTGAAGTCTTCAAAATCAAAAGCTTTAAATGCCTTCATTTTTAAAGAAGAAAGACAAAAATATTAAACGAGCAAAATATTCATTATATAATGTCAGTGAAAATAATCCAATAAACTAAGTAACTAAGAAGAGGGAATTCATAGAGAGATAAAATTTGAAATAGTAACACAGAAAAAGAGGAAAAGATAAATCCAGAAATTGGTTCCTTTGAAAAGCCCAGTAAAGCAGAAATATTTGCATGCTTAATTAAGGCAAGAAAGAGCACAGAGAGGTAGGAAGGGGAATGAATAAGGGGCTGTAAACATTTGAAAATTACAAAGTATACTGCACGAGACTCTGTGGCATTCAGATTAAAAACCCAAAGGAAAGAGATAATTCTAAGCAAAATAAAAATTACTAAATTTTACTTAGGAATGGGAAAACTTTGAATAAACTATTAATCATAGGAAAGCCCAGAAGTCGAGTCAGGCTCTGACATTGGTAAGGGCTCTATATAGGTTGAGATGGGTTTATTCTTTAGAGAATGGATTATTCCAGTGTTACTTAGCTATTTCAGGCCACAGAAAATGCAAATCGCTCACATTCACTTTATAAAACTAACACAAGTTTCATATCAATTCATTAAAATTAGCCCATAAAACTTACGGTAAGCCAACATTGCTTATGAATATAAAAGCATTGCTGGATCTATTTGCTAATACATCTAGGATTTTTGAATCAAAATGGTAACTCTCACTAAGTGTAATTTATTCCTGGAATGCAAGGTGCGTGTTCTAATTTTTCAGTGTAATCCATTATCATAATGTAGTAAAAAAGAAAGTAATTTTATATCTATCAATAAATACAGAAAAGATATTTGATAAACTTCAGTAGCTATTAAAATTGTAAGTAAAATGGCCATAAAAGGAAACTACTTACATTATGACTGTAAATCATGGTTCAAAAACACCAACAGCAAAAATGAACTTATACGACAAAATAAACTAATTTCTATTCCTCTGACAACAGATAGAGGATGTGTGGTATGGCCAATATTGAGTACTGGAGCTATAAAAATAGCAACACTAGTAGGCATGAAATAAAACTGCTATAAGTAATGGGAAAGAAAGAGTAATGACTGATTTTACTAATGTTTCTCTATAATCTTAAAAAAGTCAAAATGTTAAAGCTGTGTTGGGTTTTGTTTTTATTGTTTTATAAGATGCTATCAAAATTTGGAAGGTGGCTGAATATAAATAGTATAAAATAAATTGCATACCCTAGAAATCAGTACCTAAATATGTGAAAGCATTGTTTATAAAAGACAAATTAGGGACCAGCAGTTAGCGTAATGGCTATGTCGCTGAACTCCCATGTAGTCGACCGCGGTTCAAGTCTCAGACCCGGTGGCTTAAACTCATGCCGGGTGGTTGTACGTGCGTGCCCAAGATCCCTAGAGGAGAATGAAGGAGAAGGGATTGCGGCGTGGCCATCCTCCCTGGGTGGTGATTTCTCGCTTTCTGTCTCTTTGTCTCTCTGGAGAATGCACACACCCTGTAGCAAAAACCTCTCAAAAAAATTATATATAGTGTTTAGAATACAATTTAAATTTATTTTAAAGGCACAAGACCTGTTTGAAGATAATTATAAAATATCATAGCTAGGGGGCTTGCAGGTGGCATGGTGGTTAAGGATGCTGGACTCTCACATAGCCGACTGTGGTACAAGTTCCAGACCGTGTGGCTTGCCTTCTCACTTTCTCTCTCTCACTCCCTCTCTCTCTCTTTCTCTTACTTTGTACCTTATTGGTCAAATTAAAATAAATAAACTTAAATAAAATAATTCTTTAAAAAATCACAGCTAATAGAACTATCTCCCCAAGAAACTTTTTAATGAATGAGAACACTTATTTTAAGTGTCAGTTTTCCCTAAATGAATATATGAACCTCATGCAATTCTAATTAGTAAACAAATACTTTCTAAAATTTAAATGAATAGTTTTAGAATATAAATTGAAAATTAAGTAGCCAGGAATAATTTAGAAAAATATAAAGAATAGCTCTGATGGAAAATTTGCCTTTTTAATTTTTAATTGCTAGAGGGTACATGCACTCACCAGAGAAAGAGAGTAAGAGAGATAGAAAACAGTCACCCAATGGGGTGTGGTCATGCCACAATCCTTTTTCCTTTATTTCTCCATTCCATTGAAATTTGGGGCATGCATTCACATGGGCCTGGCATGTTTTTCAAGATGCTGAGCCAGGATTTGAACAACAGTTGGCTATGTGAGATTCAGTTCTAAATGCACAGTGCCTAACCATTGTGGCTCTGGAGAATGGCTGGCCCTGGAGAATGTGTCTTTTAAGATTATATCATCGCCTTCCCTCCCCACCCTCTATCACTCCCGTGACCTGGTTGTTAAGGTGGCTAGATCCCACATGGCCAACTGTGTGGTTTGGGTCCTGGACCTGGCATCTTGAGAAACATACTGGGTGTGTGCATGCATGCCCAAAATCCTAAGGGGAGGGAGAAATGGAGGCAAAGAGATCGTGGCATGACCATGTCCTGTAGGGATACTTTCTCACTCTCTCTTTCTCTCTCTTTCTGTTTTTCTATAGTGAGCACATGTACCCTCTGGCAAATTAAAAAAAAAATCACACCATAAGTTACTGTTTTTACACCATACTTGCATGAGAATAGACAGATCAAGGAACTAAAACAAAGATTTTAAAGTAAGTACCAATGCTTGAGACTTAAATTATAATAAAAATGGTTCATTCTATGGTGAAAAGATGGGTTATTTAATAAACATGTTGGAACAATTTACCATCCAGTTAAATTAACTCTCATACCCTTTCCAAAAATAAGTCCTAGCAAGTTCCCCTATGGTTGCAATTATGATGGACTAATGACATACCAGGGAACTTACCCATCCTACTGCAATAAATAAATATAAAACCTGGACATAATATAAAGGCAATTGCCTGAGAGTATGCAAGAGTGAAGAAAAGCAGACAAACTCTAATGACGACTTCTAGGAGGGGGTATGAGAAGTTAGATCTGGTCTCTGCAGCTCGTGTTCTATCCACAGCAGTAGGGGCACATGTAGATAAATCTTTCTGGCCTGGGGAACCAGAAAACTGAAGTTGGATTACTATGAACACTGAAGAGAATGGAGTGGGATAATGCATGTGTCCACATGACTGACTGACCTCCAACTGTGTATGAAGAATATAAAGCAGCTCAGTTAGGGGCCAGATGGGGGCACAGTAGTAAGCTGTGATTCTCTATGAGGCTGACCCATCTGGGTGGGTTCTGTGTTTGTGTCTAGAAAGCTCCCTGAGTATTCCATGTGCCCACGACTTGAGGCTGGCTGACACTGGGGGTGGACCATGGTGCCAAGACCCTGTTGAGGGTGCTCTCTCTCTCTCTCTTTCTCTCTTACTCATGGAAGAGCTCATAGAATAAACTTAAAACTAAAAAGGACTCAATTAAAGACAAAGAAGATTAACTGAGACTAGAGTCACTGCTCAAGAAACAGTTTGAAATTTAAGCCCAGGCAAGAAAATGATTAGCTAAAAATAAAGGAAAGGACACTCATAAAAGAAAAATAGCAGAATCTAGAATTTTCACAACTTAACTTTTATAATTTCCAGGATATAATCCAAAGTTGTTAGCATACAAAGAACTGAGAGAATAAAACAATTCCCAAGAGAAAAAAAAAAATCAATCAAATTTGACTTCATGATGTAACAGATATTGTAAATAACATATACATTTATTTAAATGACTGTTCTAACTGTCCTCAATGAAATAAAACTTATTTTTGATGAACAAAAATCTCAGCAAAGAGAAAAATATCAGCAGAAAAACAGGAATTGAAAGTCCTAGATCTGAAAAATATAATTTCTGAAATTAAAAATTTATTCAATAGACTGAAAATCCAAATAGGTATGACAAAGGGAAGTTAAATTAATTTAAAGACAGAGTGATAAATATTATGCAAAGTAATAAGAAGATAAAAAGTTCAATTTTGTCCTTTAAATTATTTTTTCTATGTTTCTACTTCTCATGTCAGTCTTTCTTTAACTATTGACCGTATGGAATGGACTCATAATGGTTATTATAAGGTCGGCGTCTATATCATCAATATAATTTCTGGATCAGTTTGATTGACTTTTCTCCTTATTAAGGTTGTCTTATTTCTTTGCATACTTCATGATTTCTTAATGTATGCCAAACTTTGTGAAATTTTCTTTCTTGGTTGTTGTGTATTATTGTATCGCTACAGATTATTTGATCTTCATTCTGGGATGCAGGTAAGCTACTTGGAAACAATTTCATCACACTGGGGTATGCCTTAAGCTTTTTTAGGAGGAAACAGAGCAACAATTAGTATAGGGTAAAGTTTTCTTCACTAGGAAACAAAACTCTTTTTAGTAGTCTATCAATCCCTATATTTCAGAGGATTTTCTGTTTACTCTTGATGATGTAAACAGTCACTCTTCTGTCTTTTGTAAGGATTTTCCCCTGTAATTCTTTCGATAAGTTTTCTCACGCACATGTGCTGAAGAGTCCTGGCAACCTTGTATATCTTGGAAGTTCTTTTTCTTTGTAGCTCTCAACTCCTGTGCTTTTCCCTGCTAATTCTCTCTGCTACAGCCACACCTCTTTGCCTCTGATCCTAGCCCCTCTTCAGTTTTGGGAGACTACTGTACTCCCCCTGGGTTGCTGCTCCCTGTGCTGAGCCTGGAAATTCTCTCCAGGCCATAACTTTGGCAATCTTAGGTTTTACCTCATTTGCTTTCCATCTTTCAGGGCTCACTGTCCTTCTTTACCTGATGCCCAATGTCTTGAGAAAACTTTAAAAAGTATGATTTGTCCTATTTGTTGGCTGTTACAGGCAGGAAATATATCTAATCCCTGACACTCCATTTACTCTGGGCTCCCTCAGTAGCCATAGCTTCAAGGTCTAGCCTCTGCATCCAGAATAATCTGGCATCCGATAAGATGAAAACAAATAGGCTTTTGACAGATTTAAAAATTAATATAGAAACGCAATGGACTTAGAATAGCTAATAAAATTTTTTGAAAAGGAAGAGTCAATTTGGAAGACTTTTACTATCTGACTTTAAGAATAGGGGCCAGCAGGTGGAGTGGTGGTTAGGGTGCTGGATTCTCACATGGCCAACTGAGAGTTGATTCCTAGACCCAGTGGCTTGAAAAATCACAACAAATAAATAGATAAATAAAGGTTAAAAAAAAAAAAGAATGACTATAAATCCATAGCAATCAAAATTGGCATAAGCATAGTCATATAAAAGAATGGAACAGATCAGTGTCCAGAAGGAGGCCCACATTTATGTATGTAGTCCACTGAGAGCAAAGGACTACTCAATGGAGAAAGGATAGTTTTTTCACAAATAGTACTGAAACAATGACATGTTCATAGGCAAAATAGCAATGATGCTAATAATAAAGTAACACCTTTGCTTAACATTATACACAAGAGCTACTCTAAGTGGATCATAGACCTAAATATAAAAGTTAAAACTATAAACTTTTGGAGCAAAACAGGAGAAAATCTCTGTGTATAAGATACAAAAAGTATAAAATGTAAAGTAAAAAATTGACAAAATGGACTTTATTTAAAGTAAAACCTTTTGGATTTTAAGAACCAATTACAAAGGCAAGCCATTGTCTGGGAGAAAACATTTTGTGAAACATACATATAACAAATGGCTTCTATCTAGACTACATAAAAACATGCTTGTAATTCAAAAGTAAGTCAAACAAAACAGTAAAATATGGGTAGAAGTTCTCTGTAAAGTAGGCACCAAATTTACAAACAGATATCTTACAGATGAAGGTAAATAAGGCCAATAACCATAAGAAAAAATTCTCAATATCACTTGTTGCCAGAAAAATGCCAGTTAAAAACTACCCAGACATGTCTACTAGAATGAATAGATTGAAAAATATTGAAATACCAAGTGTTGGTGAGGATGTAATATCATTACAACTCTCATTTATTACTGGTTAAAATGCAAAATGGTATGGTCACTTTGGAAAACAATATAGTAGTTTCTCTAACTTTGTGACATATATTTACCGTATGACTCAGAAGTTCCATTCCTTAGGTATTTACCCAAGAGAGATAAAAATACATACTGAAACATGTACATAAACATTTGAAGAGGGATCATCTATAATAAGAACAGCTGAATGGATAGACAAATTGTGTTTTATCTATATTGTGGAATTCTATGGTGTAGTAAGAAGTTAGAAGATTAATCCACTCTATATCATAAATAAATCTCAAAAACATTACGCTAGATGAAAGAAGCCAAACACCAAAGTCTATATTGGATAATTCCATTTATATAAAATTCTAAAAAAGGCAAAACCATATTAACAGAAGGTAAATCATGGCTGGGGATAGAGAGTTCAAAGGGGCATAAAAATTTTATCATACTGAAACGGTTTCATATCTTAAATTATGATTACTTTAACTTATCATACTTCACCAAAATGAGTATCTTATTTCATGTAAATAATACCTTAATTTTTAAAAATCAACAAAAAAGATTTCTCAAGACTTAAATGCTCAAATGTAAAAAATAAAACAAAATGAACAAAAGCTTTTGTGAGAAAATCTCTACAATTTAGCAATCAGAGAGAATTTCTTAACTAAAATCAGATATTTATATGCTATAAGAGAAATAGCCTTTGTGTAGCAAAGGAAGCAATTAAAATAAATAGACAAATTGATGGAGGAAAAATAGCATGATGTAAATGACCAAACAGGCCTAAATTGTCCATATTTTTTTGGAGAGCTATTCCAAAGTGACAAAAAAAATGCAATGCTGTTAAAAATTTGGCTAAAGAAGTTGAGGGGGAAGTGTCAGAAAAGGAATCAAGGAGAAAAATAGAGAGGCAAGACATTTATAGGTCACAGAAATGAATGATTATCTGC
>NW_006159944.1:190820-195820 GCF_000334495.1 Tupaia belangeri chinensis
CAGCAGGACTGGTGTGAAGTGTATTAATAAATAAATTCACTTTACAAACTGTACTGATGCATCGTGATTGGATGTATAAAATAAATAAAAATAAATTTGGCTAAAGAGAGGTCACACAGAGCACATTTAAATGGCCACAGGTCTATGGCAAAGTGTTTAAATTCACTGGTAGCCATGATAATGCAAATTTAAAGAACGATGAGATACCAGTTTACATTCATTCGCTACAACCCTTAATACTCTCAGGGATTTAAAGGAAATAATACTCTCATATTGCTGGTAGCCACATGCACTGTCACAGCCTTTGGCAGAAGTAATCTAGCAGCATCTGTACAAAATAAAAACACAAGTATCATTTAATCTTACCAAACATCTCCTGAGAATGCCAATAGAAATAAAAGCAGACATATTAATGGACATATTAATGCACTAAAATGTTTCTTGTAGGATGGTTTCTAATGGCACAAGACTAGATCAAAGTAGATGCCTGTCAAGAGGGGAATACTTGTTGAATAAATTCTACAGCGTGCATTCTGTTGAACAATCAGTAAAATGAGAGACTCAGAGCTGGAGTAGGTGACTTTATTCTACCACCTATTATTGAGTAAAAAACATAAGCTGCAGAAAAAGTTATGAAAGAGTCTACCTTTTTTTGTAGAACAAAGACTAAATCCTGTTCTAATTACACACACATATTTTTATGTATTTGTATACATATAGTTGTATAGAATTCAGGCATAAAGAAAAAATATGGAAAGATACAGTTCACTCTGTTGCTATTAATAGAAATACCTAAAACAGGTTGCTTTGATAAAAACAGAGATTTATTTATTTATTAGCATGTGGTATGGAAGTCTATAGTCTGGGTGCTGCAGCATGACAAAGGCCAGGAACACATGCATCTGTGTCCATGTACCTGTCTCTGTCTCATTCCCTTTTCTTATAAATCCACCAAGACTTAATCATGAAACCCACCTTGATGCCTAATCATACCCCAAAGATCCCATTTTCAACATTTTAATCAGATTAAATCTTCTCTTACTAACTTCAGCATACAATCAAATTCTAATACATAAATTTTGGGGAGACATCCAACTCATAGAATCCTGCCCCTAGCCAGCAAAATTCGTGTTCTCACATACAAAATTGTCATAATAGTCCCCAAAGTCTTAACTTACTTCAATAGCAACTCAGAATTCCAAAGTACAAATTCTCAAGGAGATTGCCAAGACTCAAGGCAATCTCCTTCCAGCTGTGAGACTGTGAAACAACCAAAAACCAATTATATGCTCCCAAAATACAATGATGGAATAAGCATAGGGTAGAAATTCCCATTCCACAAGGAGAAAGGAGTAACGGGCCCCAAGCAAGTCTGAAACCTAGTAGGACAGACATTAAGTCTTAAGGCTCAAAAATAATCTTTTCCTCTAGGTGCTGCAATGTGGTTGCCCCAGTGTAAGGGTTGGGCCTCCAAGATGTCAGTTGGACCTGCCCCTGTGGCTTTGCCAGACTTAGTCCACACTTGAACTTTCTCTATTTGGAACCTGATACCTGCAGTTCATCAGGCTGACACTGCATGTTAGCGGCTCTGCAGTATTTGGGTTTCAAGGACAGTCATACTCCCATGACTTCACAAGGCATGCCCTTGGTGGGAACTTCTACTCCAACTCCACATTTTCACTTGGCACTGCCCTAATTGATTCTTCCCCTGTGGCAAGTCTCTGCATGAGCTCCCAGGATTTTTGATACATCCTGTGAAATCTAGGTGGAGACTACCATGCCCTCACAGCTCTTGGATGCCACAAACCTACAGAATTAGCCCTGTCTGTACCTCCACTTGGATGTTGATGCTGTTGCTGCTGCCATTGTCAAGGTATGCAACCTGTGCTTTCCACATTGATGGCTCAAGCTGCACCTGGGGCTAATTGAGCCAAGGCTGGAGTAACTTGAGTGACCAGATGTTTTACCGGGATGCAGAAGTTCCAGGATGCATAGGGCAGTGACCCATTCCATTTTGAGTTTCAAGATCTCCGATCCAGGAACCAGCAGTTAGCATAATGGCTATGTTGCTGAACTCCCATGTGGCCAACCATGGTTCGAGTCCTGAACCCGGTGGCTTAAACTCATACCAGGTGCATGTGTGTGCGTGCCCAAGATCCTGAGAGGAGAATGGAGGAGAAGGGATTGTGGCATGGCCATCCTCATGGGAGGTGATTTCTCGCTTTCTATCTCTCCATCCCTCTCTGCCTTTCTGGTGAGCGCACATGCCCTATAGCAAAAACAAACAAACAAACAAAAACTCCCCCTCCCCCCCAAAAAAATTGATCGCTGGTCCAGTGATAGAGGAGGCAGCCTTGAAGGTCTTTGATATGCCCTAGGGTCCCTCTTACCATTGTTTTTCTTTTTTAGTACCTGGCTTTCTTCTATCAGTGCTTATTCTCACAACTGGTAGCTCAGTTACATTTTCAGTGCCCTCTGCCAAACATGCTTTCTTTTTCTATGCCACAGGCCAGGTTGTTGATTTTCCAAATTTTCCCTTCTGCTTACCATTTCTCCTAAATTTCACTAAACACAGTTAATTTTAACCATATAACAGACTGACCACTTAGTTGTTTAGAAATTTCTTCTGCTAGATAACTTAGATTGTCATTCTTAAGTTTGGACTTCCACAATGCCTTAAGGTATGGACACAAGACAGCCTTTTTGTTGGTTTGTTTTCTTCTTCATAACAAGGATAACCTTCCTCCTAGTTCTCAATAAGTTTCTCATTTCTGACACCTCAGAATGGCCATTACTGTCCCTATCTCTATCAGCATTGTGATTATAACTGCTTATTCAATCTCTAATAAGTCCTAGTTCATTTCTAAACTGTTCTGAACCTCAACCAGAATCCAGGCTTTTCCTAGACTGCTCCTCCAAACTCTTCCAACCTCTGCCCATTACCCAATTCCAAAGCCATTTCCACATCCTCGGATATCTATATAGCAACACACCATGCCTGCTGTGCTAATTTTATGTCTTGGTCCATTATTTTGTAGCTAAACAGAAAAATCTAAGGCTGGGAGATTTATAAATAATAGACATTTATTTGGCTCATGATTCTGGGGGCTGGAAAGTCCAAATATGTGGCCTCTGATGCTATATCACTACATGGTTGACAGAACCAGAGAGGAAGGCAGGTGTATATAATGAGAGAGAATGACTTGTGAATAGCTTTTATTTTTATAACAACCTGCTATTATGGGAACTAAACCCTTACTTTGAGAGCAAGAACCCTCCCTCCCATAGTGTGTTCATGAGTACAGCACCCCCTTATCTAACACAACCCACTAGGCCTTACTTCTTAAAGGTCTCACAATGCCGTTACACATGAATTGGGGAGGTGGGACACAAACCATATTCGAACCACAACAGATACATGCCAGATTTTTAAACCCTCCCACCAAGATGACCCATGTTGTATATGTTAATATATGTATAGGTAAGGTTGGAGTCAAACAACAAATAGCTGTCACAGAAGAATCTACCGTTAAGGTAGCTTATTCACTTATGTATCTGGTGCCTTGATACACTTTGATTTATCTACTTCTCAATAAGAAAACTAATCTTCTAGGTCTTCCTGGGCTACCTCACAGCATGGTGGTCTTAGGATAGTCCTATTTCTTACATGGTAGCTGGTTTTTAAGAACCATGAAGTGTCAATTGTCAGACCAGTTAAGGGCTATGTGAAAAACTAATATATTATGCCAGTCATAGCCTATTTGTCAAGCAATTCAAAGCTCTGCTCAGATTTGAAGGGGTGGAAAAATAACACTACTTGATGGGAAAGTGGTGAAGACACTTTCAGAAGAGCCTGTAGGATGAGGGATATTGTTGTTGCCATCTTTGGAAAATTCAAACTGCCATGCCACAGTATTATATGACTTAATTTTTATAAATATTCATGTTTCCTATTTTTAAAAAAATTACCTCATCTTTTTCTTCTATGAACAAGAGAGAAAGACAAGTACCCTCAGGAGGATGGGTCTTCATATTATAATCTACCCCAAGCTTCAGCCAGTCTCAAATCATGAGAACATATGTGCCTGGCATGTCCAATGGAGGTCTTCAGATAAGAACTCAGAGCCTTCCTTTGTGGGTCAGCCTCTCTGAGTGCTGTGTTACTGCTATACCACCATCAGCCCCCTCATGCCTTTTTATATTTAAAACTCTAGAAAAAAAAAAAAGAAATAAAACAATGTCTCTAGGAGACAAAGCAATTTTGGGTAGAACACTACTTTAGATGCTTCAATATTTGATTTTCTTTTTTACAGTAAATATGAATTACTTTCATAATCAGCAAATTTTTTTCAATCCCAATTTTTATATTAAAAAGAAATAGTTTTTTAAAAATTGTCTTCTCACAGAATTTCAGTATCCAAGCATGCATTTAAATGAGTATTCCCCCCCACCACCCAGTGGAAAATTTCAGAAGGAACCTCTACATTTAAGTTTCCATATTTGCAGAGGGAGTAGGAGTGATAGCTTCTCAGCAAAATTAAATTTGAATAATGGATTTAAATAATAAAAGCCATTATTCAGAATGAGCTTAATGCAGTCCCCACCCAGATGAAAGATTTAGGCAATGAAATGGAGCAGATAAAAGCCTTACAGTTGCCACATGCAAATTATGTCATATTAAAAACTTAAACAAAAATTAAAAATGAAGCAAACCAGAAACTTCCAGGAGGAAGGGCATAGGGGTTAAATGTCCTTTTCAACAGTCATAAAAATGATCTCAGCCTTTAGTGGGCATCTGTCTGGTTCCTACTCTCTGTTTTCAGCATCATCATTCCTGTAGCAGTGAGTTACCAGAACAACAAATGTGTACATTCGAAGATTTTTCATTGCTTTCACCCATCTTCTCAAACATACCCAGAAGTCATAATGCTGGAATTACATTGACACAATCATCCCCATGGAAACAGAGCCTGGTGTCATAAACATGGCATTATGACTTC
>NW_006159944.1:195851-213824 GCF_000334495.1 Tupaia belangeri chinensis
GGAAGAGGCAGATGGAATTTTGGCACTGAATGTGTAAGATTTATTCAAAAACACAAATGTCTTGGAGAATAACACCAAAGGGGGTTGGGGGAAAAAAGGACATGAAGTTGCTCTTATAATATACATTAAAAATATTTTTTTTCAAGGATTTGTTCACCTCTGTCAGGACTTCATTTTGCCTATGCTTTTCCTTTTTCATTGCTGTGTTTGGCATGGTATATTTTCATCCTAGTCTTGGCTATTGTGACTGGTGGGAGCTGCATTTACGTAAACTGAGACCCATAGAAGGGAACTGACTTGCCCAAGTCCCATAGAAATTTAGTGACCCTGGTGAAATCAGAGCCCTTCTCTTGATTCCCAATCCACACATTTGAGTTTCCCTTTTACTTTTACTTTGAGAGCATTTTTACATTAGTTAGATTTGACTTTTTTTTTTGAGAGAGAGATTTTTTTTGCTATAGAGCATGTGTGCTCACTGGACAGACAGGGAGAGACAGAGAGATAGAAAGCGAGAAATCACCCCCCAGGGGGGATGGCCATGCTGCAATCCCTTCTCCATTCTCCTTTGGGATTTTGGGCATGTGTGCAAATGTGCCCAACATGAGCTACCAGGTCCAGGACTCAAACCACAATTGACTATATGGGAGTCTAGTGATGTAACCATTATGCCATCTGCTCGTCCCTAGATTTGATTCTTCTAATAAGAGATCCACTCCCCCCCCACCCCAGCATATTAAATAAAAGTTGTTCTCTTTCCTAGCAGTCCACGGTGTCAGGGACCCAGGCTGTTTCTGTATTACCTTTTCTGTTCTCTACTGTGTTACCTGATGGAGTAGTACAACATATTGCACACCACATTTGCATCCCAGAGTAATAAGGGGAGTGCAGTCCTCCCATCTTTTAAGAGTACAATCTGAAATCTGCACACATCGTTTCTGTTTACATCTTATGGGCTAGGACTTGAGTCATATACTCGGTTTCAGGGGAAGCTGTATCGCTGTGCATGAAACTAACAGTGGGTGATCTGCTATCATGAGAGAAGGGAAGAATAGGTTTGGCAATAACCGGTGGTTTCTGCTCTAACTTGCATCCTGATTTCAGTGGACTGTCAACTGATTTCCTTTTGGCTAAAGCAAAGGCTGAAGACTGATTAAGATATTTACCCAGAGCATTTAAAACTGCAATCACTATATTAGTTACAGAGATCACTGAATTGACAGAAAGATTTTATACCACATACCACATATGAGATCAAGATAGAAATTAATTGACCATTAGAGTATATATAACAATTCCATCAGAGATCCTCCAGTTCAGCGATGGTAAGAACAATACACTGATTTCTTTTACATCTAATAGTCTAAGGTGTGTGGTCTAATGTTGATGAAGCTTTATCATGGAAGATGGGAGGGAAGATGAATATTAGCAATCAGCTAGCAGTTTTCTCTGCAAGATATTACAGTTGGATTGACTGAATTCCAACCATTTTATTCATCCCAGTATCTTTCACTAAAAGATGAGAGAGAGAGAGAGAGAGAGTTTCTGACCAATTCAGTGTAGGCTATGTGTATACTTCTTAGTAGCTGTTGAGGAAATAGGAAGAAAGATCATTGAACCTTTGTGTATACCTGGATATACATTCCCACCAGGCTATTCACAGTACAAAGTTGGTCAGGAGTTTCTTTCAAAGACCCTCTGGTTCCAGAAATGTTTCTTCTTGTTTGTGTTATGTAGCAGAACCACCAATCAGTCACTCCAACCAACAAAGTCATTATTTGGTTCTTATCAAGTAGCATGAAGAACTTAAAATGATCGTGTGGAATTTTTAACCTTCAGTTTGATGTAAACACTGTTGCACCCCACTGGTAGAAGTCTTTTTCTCTTGAATTCTAAGCGCTCTAAATGAACAAAGTCCAAAGTTACAGAGATCTGAAGAAACTTGTATAGGTCTACACTCTGACTGGTGGATCATAAGTGCATCCTGAAATTTCCCAGCAATTAGTGCTGGCTCACAGAGAGAGTCCAGTAATTTATGAGTGATCCTGGTATTTTCATTTTCTTAATGATTAGTTACCCTAGCCTCTAGTCCCACTGGTTGTGGCAAGGGAGATTTTCAGCACACATTTGTGTTATTTCAATATTCTGACTCAGAATTTTGAAATGTAATGTTCAAATATTGGGATGCTGTCTGTCTCTCTCACTAATGGAGAAATAAACAAATGTAAAATAAAAGTCCTGTTTGCCAGACTCATGGCATGTTCAATCATATAGAACAAGGTTAAAAGATTGCTCATTGTTTTGGTCTTCGAGACCCCAATGATCAAATGGCTTCTACCAGGTATTATTTCATATATTTCCAATTACTACTTGGGCTGTGTTGCCTATTACAGAAATGATGCTCAGCATGTTTCCATTGTGTAAGAGCTACTAGTTGCCTTCTGTCACTCTTGGATAGCATCATCATAATTGAAAATAGAAGATCTCAATTTTTAGGTGGACTTTATCTTAATCACCTCTCTGCAAAGAATAGCTTCTATATTCCTTTTCAAAATAAATATATCCTCATGACAGAAATGCAAGTTCATTGAACATTTGAAAATTAAACAGTGTAGGGACCAGCAGTTAGCGTAATGGCTATGTCGCTGGACTCTCATGTAGTCGACTGTGGTTCGAGTCCTGGACCCGGTGGCTTAAACTCACGCCGGGCGCGTGTGCATGCATGCCTAAGATCCTGAGAGGAGAATGGAGGAGAAAGGACTGTGGCGTGGCCATCCCCCCGGGGGGGGATTTCTCACTTTCTGTCTCTCTGTCTCTCTCTGTCGGGCGAGCGCATGCACCCTATAACAAAAACCTCTCAAAAAAAAAAAAAGAAAAGAAAGAAAGAAAATTAAACGGTGTAATCCTCCTATTAGCAGAAAAGAGAAAAACCACATGATCATTCCAGTAAGAGTATAAAAAGTATTATAAAAAATTAAGCATCTAGCTATGACATACCAACTTTCAGTAAACTTGCAACAAAAGGAATTTTTTGAACCTCATAAAGGGAGGCTGCAAAAACCCCATAACTAATCATATACTTAATGGTGAAAGAATCAATACTTTTTCTCCAAATAAGAAACAAAACAAGGATGTCTATTCTTGTGATTTCTATTGAATATTTCATTGAATGTCTTAGCCTGAACAAGAAGCAAGGAAAAGAAATAAAATATCCAGCCAGTGGCGTGGTGGTTAAGGCAACTGGATCCCACATGACTGACTGCCATTCATATCCTAGACTCAGTGGCTTGAAAAACACATTGGGTTTTGTATGTGCATGCCCAAAGTCTGGAAAGAAGAAGTAGAGGAGGAAATTGTGGTGTGACCATCCCCCATAAGGGATGTTTTCCCATTTTTCCTTCCTCTCTCTGCCTCTCTGTCTTCATGCAGTGTGCACACAAGACCTCTGACAAATAAAAATTTAACTAACTAAAAGAAAAGGAAGAGATAAATTGCCTTTATTGGTAGATGATATGCAGACAGCTCTAAGGAGTCTACAAAAAACTATTAGGACAAATAAGTGATTTTAACAAAGTTGTAGTGTACACAATCAATATAGAAAAATATACTGCATTACTACATACTTAAAATAAGTGATCACAACTGAAATTTATAATAAAAACATACCATTTACAATAACATCAAAATATATGGGGCCAGCAGGCAGGGTATTTGTTAAAGTGGCTAGATACCACATGGCCGACTGTGCAGTCTGAGTCCCAGACTTGGTGTCTTGAAAACCACACTGGGCATATGTGCATGCATGACCAGAAGCCCAAAAAGGAAAATGCAGCATGGCCATTTACACTGGTGGTGGTAGTGGGCTGCTTTCTTTCTTTCCTTCATTGTCTCTGTGTCTCTATCTCTGGCAAGTGTATGCATCTTATAACAAAATAAACAAAAAACACATAGGGGGACCAGCAGTTAGCATAATGGCTATGTTGCTGGACTCCCATGTAATCGACCGTGGTTGGAGTCCCAGACCTGGTGGCTTAAAACTCACACCGGGCGTGCATGCGTGCGTGCCCAAGATCCCAAGAGGAGAATGGAGAAGAAGGGATTGAGGCATGGCCATCTCCCCTGGTGGGTGATTTCTCGCTTTCTGCTCTCTGTCTCTGTCTGGCGAGCACACGTGCCCTATAGCAAAAACCCCCCAAAAAAAAAAAAAAAAAAAAACACATAGGCATAGGGACAAAATTGGCAAAGGATATGTAAGCCTGTGCTCTGAAAAACTACAAAAAATTGCTGACAGGCATAAACAGGCTCACATATTGGAAGACCGAAAATTATTAGAGTATCTATTTTTCCCATATTGATCCATATATATTCAATGCAATCAAAAAAAGCTACAGGTGTTTCTTTGTTTTTTTTTTTTGTGAAAATGGACAAACTGATTTAAAAAGTTATGTCAAAATGCAGAGAAAATACCACAATTTTATTTTCTCTCTTTCTTTCTTTCTTTTTTTTTTTTTTTTAAAGAATGAAGCATTTTGAAAACCTTACTACCTAATTTCTGGACTTATAAGTCCAGCTTTATAAAGCTGCAAGATGCAAAATAATGTGGTACTAGCCTAAGAAGGATTTCTAGAATAGTGGAACAGAATAGAGTTCAGGAGTAGACCCACATATATAAGATCATTTAATTTCTGACAAATGATGCTAAAATAATTGAATATCCTTTTGGAGGGGTTGGAGGTAGGCTTTTGACCTTTACTTCACTCCATTTAAAAATACACAACAATGGGCCAACAGAGAGCATGGAAATTAAGGTGCTGGATCCCACACGGCTGACTGCAGATTGACTCCTGGACCTAGCGGCTTGAAAATCGTACTGGGTGTGCATGCATGCCCAAAATACCCAGAAGAGGTAAGTGGAAAAGAGTTTGGGATATGACCATATCTCCTGAAGAATGATTCCTCACTTTCCCTTTGTCTGTCTCTGTCTGGCGGTGCACATGCCCTATAACTAACAAAACAACACAACAAACAAACAAACAAACAAGAAACAAACAAACAAACAAAAAACAAAACCCTGCAACATGACAATGGATTATAACATGAATGGACTATATAATACCTAAATGTAAAACCTACCATGATAAAACTTCTAGAAGAAAATATTGGAGAAAATCTTAGTTACCTTGCGTTTGAAAATATTTCTTAAATATGACACAAAAAGCATTCTAAAATTACAAATAGTTTTTTACAGTCTTTTTAAAATTTAATTTATTTGTTTTACATTCTTTCACTGAACATCATCACAGCATACAAAATACAATTTTTCATCCAGAATACACTGTATAGTGGCTTAATCATACATGCTATCGTCAACAAATAACTTTCCATTTCTTGTTTCTTGTATATATATTTTCCCCTCTATTTCTCCCCCTCTGCCATTTCCCACCCTCCTCCAACATTGTCTCCAGTATCTGCAGTTGCTTTCCATTTCTTTTTAATTTTCCCACATTTTATTGATTCACAAAATATCTTAATTAATCTAAATACTTTCAATAGCAAGTTCAGCTGATATATACATATCTGTGAACACATGTTGACTTTATCCATGAAACTCTATGTGGGTAGAATGAATATACTCTAAAGTAGCAACTAGCTGAGTCTATACAGCTTACTGTGGTCACTAAATAGGTATGTTTTAATATATTTTTTAATTGCAAGAAAGGCAATTGTAGCTTTAATAAATCAAAATTTAAATAAATGTTCAGCGAACTTTGCTTAAGATTTAAAGCCAGGAAACAGGTTAGGATTCTGTTCAAATAGTAGGTACATAGACCTGTCCACAACTCAAGAGGAGACAAAAATCCTTAACTCTGAACGATTTTTATCACCAGTGCCCAATTCTAAAGCTGCTATTAGAGCTAAAGTAACGAGGGTTGTATTATTCCATGCTCACTAGTTGCCATGGTAACAAGATGCTTGATGCCACCTCTCTCTGTATGATTGTTTTAATTACATCTTTCAATTTACTGTACCAGATGAGAGCTGAGAGTGGTCTGTTGGACTCCCCCATCATCCTAGCATGAGCTTTGGCTTCACACCATTTCACCAAATGCTCCACTAAATTAACATTCTTGCCCAGTTGTTCGGCAGCTTCTTGGGTGTCCCGACCTGGGGGACAGTCAAATAGGTTCCCTGGGGGAGGGAGTGAGAGATGGGACAAACACACACACACACACAATACAAGGTGCTGATCAAGTCTTCTTCTTCTTCCGTTTATTGAGGAAAAATGGTGAGTTACATAGAGGCTGGTGGGCACCGATTGGTTGCCTAAAATGCAAATGAGATAAAACAGCATGAACCAATCATTGGTGTGGGTGGATCTCTCCCGTTGCCTAGAAACCCAACCACCCCTTGGGGAGAACAGTTGGTCACATGATTTCTGAGAAACGGTTTGCTCAGTGAAGAAGTGAAACCTAATGGTTTCCAAGATGGTGGATAGCTCAAGATGGCAGATAGCTCAAGATGGCTTCCGTATGCAGTGCCCTCCACAGGTCCCAGTTGATTTTAAACTCTTTTTTCTGTGTGTCTGACTTTAAATTTCCTGAGATAGCACTCCCTTCAGAACTTCTTGGAGAACCAGTCTGGTATCGGTAAATTCTTTCAGGTTTTGTTTATCTGTGAATGTTCTTGTCTTCTCTTCCCATATGAAGGATAATCTTACTGGACATGGTCTTCTTGGCTTAAACTGTTTTTCACTCGACACTTTAAGTATATTTTCCCATTATTTCCTTGCTTGCATTATTTCCAATGAGAGGTCTGTTAGACTGATGGGATATCCTTTGTAGGTAACTTTATGTTTCTCTCTTGCCAATATTAGTATCTTGTCTTTGTCTGTGGTTTTGGTCAATTTGGCTACAAATGTGTCTTGGAGAAGATCTTCTTGGGTTGATCTTATTTGGGAACCTTTGTATTTCTTGGGTCTGGATCTTTGAATGCCTCTTTGGGTTTGGAAAGTTTTCTTCTAGGATTTCAAGTGAAAGATTATCAATGTCCTTATTAGTCTCGTCACCTTCTGGGATATTGATTATCCTGATGTTTGGATGTTTAATGGTATCTAGTATTTCTTGTATATTATTTTCACTTTTGGGCTATTTTCTCAGTCTTTCTGGTGGATTTTACTAGTCCAGAAATTCTGTCTTTTACATCTGAGATTCAATTTTCTGTATGATCTAGTCTGTTCATAATACTTCCAAAGAGGTTTTGATTTCTTGCATTATTGCCTTCATCTCCAACAGTTCCATTTGATTCTTTTTTATGGTATGTATTTCCTCTTTCAGCTCTCTCAAGAACTTCTTCACCTCCTGGAACTCACCCAGCTCTTTTCTTCTAGAGTTCATTGTCTTTCTTCCTTTCCATTTCTGTTAGCTTTGTCACTATGAATATTCTAAATTCTTTACCAGACATTTGCATGAGTTCCATTGTACTGTCTGTGCATGAAGATAAAGAGGAGTTATTCTTTTCCCTTGGAGGAGAGTTATTTTCTTGGTTTCTCATATTTCTTGTGCCTACAAGGTGATTTCTAGTCATCTGATGGGTTATTTGTTTCTTTCTAATTTCTAGAAGTTCAATCTGAGCCATCAGATGTGTGCAGGAGGAGGTGATCTGTAAACTCTTTACTGTTCCATTTTTCTCCCTGTGTGCTGCAGATTCAGTGGGAATTGAGGAATATTTTGACTCTAATAGTATTCGGATGCTTGGCTATGTTTCACATAGACCTGTGCATGGTGGCTGAGCAGCAAAGTGATGAGGTAAAAGAAAAAAGATAAGAAAACAGAGAAAGAAGAGAGAGAAAAGAGAAAAAAGAAAAAAGTAAAAGCAACAAAAATTTTTATTTATTTGTTAATTATTTATTTAAAAAAAAAATGAAAACCACATAGCGTGCTCTCAAGGTCCCATGGAGGACTCAGTCTTCTTCTGAAGGCCTGCCCTTCTTCCCTCTCTTAAATGGGAGGGGGGAAAGTGGATTATTAGCAAGATAAAAAAGGATTTCAGAACCAAGAAAATACCTTAAAAAATTTAAAAAAAGGAAAATGAAAAAAATAAAGACAGAGACAGAGAGACAGAAAGAGACAGAGAAAGACAGAGAGAAGGATAGAGGGAGCTCTACCAGGGTGATTTCTCAGCAGAAAATCTTCATTTCTCTTATTCCCTGAAAGCACTAGATCTCAGCTCCCATAGAGGATTCAGTCTTCTTCTGAAGGCCTGCCCTTTTTGCCTTTCCAGACTGACTTCTCAGCAGAAAATCTTCATTTCTTTTATTCCTACAAATTGAGTTTTATCACAATTAAAACCATTCATTCACTTTGTAGTACGATAGTTAAACACTTGAGCCCACATGGCTGACTATGGTTTGAATCTCAGTCCTGGTAGCTTGAACAAAACACTGGGCATGTGTGCATATGCCCAGGCTATTGGTGGATGGGAAATGGAGGAACAAAAGACTTTGGTATAACTAATACCCATTTGGATGCACTCTAGCTCTTTCTCTCCCTCTCTTTCTTATGTGCACATGTCACCTGACATTGGGAAAAAAAAAAAAAAGATGATCTTAAAGGAAAAAAAAAGGACTTGTATCCAGAAACAGAGAACTCTTACAACTCAATAATAAGACAAACCCAGTTTTAAAAATGGGCAAAAATGAGTTCTGGAACCAAGGCAACTGAATCTCTGCTCTAAATCCCATCTTCCAGACGCCAAAAAAGCTAGCCAGAAGCCATTTAAATCTGAGGCGTGCCCTGCCATGTTCTGGGACCAAAGCAACTGAATCTCTTCTCTAAACCCCATCTTTCAGACTCCCCAAAAGTTCAGCAAGATAGGTCAACTTCCATCTTCTCTCTGTCTCTATCTCTCTGTTTGTCTTTCTCTTTAAATTTCTTTCTTTCTTTTTTTTAATTTTTAAAACCTTATTCTCACCTCTGACTTGTCCTTTCTCTTGCTCATTTCAGAAGCCATTTAAATCTGAGGTGTGTCCTGACATGTTCACTTGGTGTGCTTGCACGCTACATGGTTTTCATTATTTAATTAAAAGTTTTTTTCTTTCCTTTTTTGTTTGTTTTGATCTTTTTTCCCTTTGTTTTCTTTTCCTTTTTCTTTTTCTCTTTCCTTCTTTTCTTTTCTTTTCTTTTTTCTTTCCTTTCCTTTTCTTTTCTTTTCTTTTCTTTTCTTCTTTCTTTCTTTCTTTCTTTCTTTCTTTCTTTCTTTCTTTCTTTCTTTCTTTCTTTCTTTTCTTCCTTCCTTCCTTCCTTCCTTCCTTCCTTCCTTCCTTCCTTCCTTTCTTTTTTTTAACTTTACAGTCACAATCTGCTGTTTAGCCCCAACATATTGAGTTTCTAGACATGCCTAGGGGCACAGTAGCCAAGTATCTAAACGCTTTAGGGTCGTAGAAATCCTCAACTCACTCAACTCAACTGAACCTGCTGCCTGAAGGAAGTACTCCTCTTTGTAAATATGAACTCTGAATCTTTTTCCATGAATACCACATTGTAAAACACAGTAGAGGAGAGAAATTATCTCAGAAGTACCTTACAGTAAAGGGAAATACTTAATCTTACAGTTGCAGAAACCTTCTCTAAGCAATTAGCCTAAAGTGCATACACCACCAAATGACTAAAATTCAGAGAAAACAAGCTGCAGAGTGAGCAGCAAGGAGTATGGGGCTTTAGAGAGTGCAGTTCATCTTGCACATGCTTCTGAACTCTCACTTAAAAACCCTCAGCTCAACCCAGATGCACCTATTCCCTAGAAACTGTGAAGCCTTTGTAATATCCAGTTGCAAGGTCAAAAACACAGGTTGCTTGATGAGCATCATGGAAACAGTACTGCAGAGAGATTGTGGATAACCTCCTCCCACATACTTCTGAACTCTTAGAATTAACTCCAAGAAATTAGCAAGAAACGTATAATCCATCACATGACCAGAAATCATTGCAGAGGCACAAGAAATATGATAAACCAAGACAATATCTCTCCCTCAAGGGAAAAGAACACCCTTCATCATTCACAGAAAGTGCAGTGGAGCTAGTGGACATGTCTGAAAAAGAATTTAGAATATTCATAGTGACAAAACTAAACAAGAAGCAAGATATGAGAAACAATGAACTCCAGATGGTGCAAGAGAAAAGAGATGAGTTCCAGGATGTGAGGAAGTTCTTTCATGATTTGAGAAAAGAAATTCATGCCATAGAAAAGAATCAAACAGAACTGTTAGTGATAAAGGCTGTAGTACAAGAAATCAAAACCTCGGGAACCAGCAGTTAGCGTAATGGGTATGTCGCTGGACTCCCACGTAGTCGACCGCGGTTCGTGACCCGGACCCGGTGGCTTAAAACTCACGCCGGGCACGTGTGCGTGCGTGCCCAAGATCCCGAGAGGAGAATGGAGGAGAAGGGATTGCAGCGTGACCATCCCCCCTGGGGGGTGATTTCTCGCTTTCTGTCTCTATGTCTCTCTCTGTCTGGTGAGCGCACGCGCCCTACAGTGAAAATCTCTCTCAAAAAAAAAAATTTCAACCAAGAATACTATACCCAGCAAGATTATCCTTCATATGAGAAGAAAACATAAAAACATTCTCAGATAAACAAAACCTGAAAGAATTTACCAACACCAGACCAACTCTCCAGTAAGTGCTGAAGGGAGTGTTTTACCAGGGAAGCTAAAGTCACACAGACAGAAATAAGAGAACAAAAAGCAACCAAGCAAAAGCTAGGGACAAGTCTGGAAGTATCAATAATAATGTTGATTATTAACTTCCAGGATTTAAATGGAAATATCGGATCATAGTAACACTGCAAATACAACAGAAGAGACTGAACTGGTAAAATAGAACTTTATGACTTTTGACCTAAAACAGTACTAATTATTTTTTTTTTTTATGGATTTATTTATGGAGAGGTTTTTGCTATAGGGCGCGTGCGCTTGCCAGACAGACAGAGAGAGACAGAGAGACAGAAAGTGAGAAATCATTCACCAGGGGGGACAGCCACGCTGCAATCCCTTCTCCTCCATTCTCCTCTCAGGACCTTGGGCGCTCATGCACATGCGCCCAGTGTGAGCTTAAGCCACTGGGTCTGGGACTCGAACTGCAGTTGACTACATTGGGAGTCCTGCGACATGAGCATTACGCTAACTGCTGGTCCCAGCACTAATTTTTTTATTCTGCTTTCTTTTCCATAGTTAATGATTTTTTTTTTCTGTTGAGCATTGGTGGGTTCAGCAATTTATCAAAATGTTTTTTCCTTGATTGTATTTTAAATTGAAATATAAACTTTTCTCCCTTCCCAGCCCCTCTGAAATTGAAAAATATTTACATTCTTATTTTGGGACAGAAGGGTTATTAGCCTAAGTTCAATAATATTTGTTGCCTTGCATTAGAAATTGGAAATACTCATTATTGCCAGGGCTTTGACTAGAATGTCACATCTGAAGATATGACCAGAAATCTGTGGAACTAAGGTAGATCTCAAGAAAGCCAAGAGAAGCCTTGGAAAGATTGTCTGGCACCATCAACAGTTCTGTCTGGCAGAAAGGATTAGAGAAGCCATATGAAAGAAATCATACCAAATAACAACCTGGACTTTTCCAACCCTACATTGTAATCAGTGGAGATTGGAAAAGATCAGCCACAACCAGAGGATTACCTTGAGGAATAATTTGAAGGAAGAAAAACAGGCCAATCTTTGCTAACAGGTAGTAAACCACAGAATACTTGGTAGGTAGAACTGGGTTGGAAAGGTTCATGTGTGAATTATGTGTTGAGTGTTTGCTTCTTAACAGTTCGAGTAGTTGACATGTAAATATTTTCTCAGAAATGTTTAAAACCATTCTGTCTCTGTTGTAGAGTCACAAACAAAATTATAACAAATATTTTGAAAGTTATTTTTAAAATTCAGGTTTTATAAAATTATGTTTATTAACTCTCAAGAACTATAGAATATGAGCAAAAAATTTATATATGTAAAGTTTGTGAGAAAATGTAAATAAATTAATTTTAAAATTTTTTAAATGAGTAAAAGTAGTTCTTCCACTTCTGAAAAGATAGAATAAACATACTTTTCTTTATTTATTTCTCTTCCTAAAACCCCCGGAAATTGTATATGAAACAAACAGAAGAAAAGTAAGAAACATGAAGAGAGGAGGGCCATTTAGGGGGATTCTTGACCTGATGAACAACATGATGATAAATTCTCTGGGTTTTCACTTTGCTTCATATTTCCCAGACTTATAGCTGAAGAAGCTGGCACCTGGAAATAATAATAGTTACAGATAGATACATAGGCAAATTCCCAAAAAATGTCCAAGAAAGAAGAGCAAGATAGAAAATACTTAGGCAATAATCTTTCTATTCCATTGCCAAACATGACAGAAAAACAAAAACAATAGTTCCTATTCCTGGAACACATTCATCAAAGACCATATGAAGAGCCTAGACTTCTGCCCTTAGGAGACTATAAAAAGGCATCCCCTCTGTCACCCTAAAGAGGTGATGTGAATGAAGGCCAAACAGGAAGCTGAAACTTCATGTCTTGTGGTATCAGTGGAGACCTCATGAAGCAACTGGACACCTATCACATCAGCCATTATGACATGCTCTTTCTTTCCCCATTGGGTAGGTGCAAAAGCAAGGCTAGTGGAAATTTAGACCTTTCACTGTACCCTATTGGTATTAAGATCACTCTCACCACAGTGTCAGTAGAGACAATGTAGGGAGCTGGAAGTCCTACTCTGTTTAGCAGTAATGAGAGGTTTTCAACATACAGGTATCAATGGAAATTAAGTGAGGAACTTGAATTTATTTTCCTACCTGGTTGTAAAAAGGCAGTATCCCCACTTCCCCTGCAGAGAAATGTCAGAAAAATACAGCTAAAAGGTTTAAAATATCTCGACTTTCATAACATAATGTGAAAATGCCAAATTTTCAATAAAAATAAAATTACTCATTACAACAGGAAGAAGCAGAAAGATCTCAAACTGAATGAAAAAATCAATACATGCAAACACCAATATGACTAAAATTTTAGGTTTATCTGACAAAGATTTGAAAGTGCTATGATAAAAATACCTCAATGAACAATTATGCTTGTAGTAAGTAAAAAAGTAATGGTTAGCAAAGAAATAGAATTTTTTTTTGTAGAGGGAGAGACTGTTGCTATAGGGCACGTGTGCTCACTGGAGAGACAGAGACAGAGACAGAGAGACAGAAAGCAAGAAATCATCCCTAGGGAGAATGGCCATGTTGCAATCCCTTCTTCTCCATTCTCCTCTCAGGATTTTGGGCATGCATACACACATGCCTGGCATGAGTTTTAAGTCACCGGGTCTGAGACTTGAACTACCGATGATATGTGGGAGTTAAGTGATGTAACCATTATGCCATCTGCTGGTCCCAGAAATAGAACATTTTTAAAAAATCAAATTAAGGGACCAGCAGATGGCATAATCGTCACATTGTTGGACTCCCATGTAGTCAACAGTGGTTAGCATTCCAGACCTAGTGGCTTAAAGCTCAGGCTGGGGAAAAAAAAAAACAAAAACAAAACCAAATTCATACCAGACATATGTGCATGTGTGCCCAAGATCCTGAGAGGAGAATGGAAGAGAAGGGATTGTGGTGTGGACATCCCTCTGGTGGGTGATTTCTTGCATTCTGTCTCTGTCTCTCTGGTGAGCATATGCATCCTATAGCAAAAATCTCTCTATATAATTAATTAATTAATTAAAAATTTTAAACTGAAAGATACAATGACTTAAAAAAAAAATCAGGGGCCAGCCAGCAGATGCTGTGGTGGATAAGGCATGGATCTCACATGGCTGACTCCACTATTTGAGTCCTGGACCTGGCAGCCTGAAAAATATGCCAGGTGCATATATGTGAGTACCCAAAATCCCAAAAGAAGAATGGAAGAGAAGGAATTGCAGTGTGATCATCTTCCCTTAGGGAGGGGATGATTTCTCACTTTCCCTCTCTCTGTGTCTCTCTCTGGTGAGTATACACACACTATAGCCAAACAAAACAAAACAAACAAATAAGTATATGGAATTAACAGCAGAATGGAGAGAACAGAGGAAAAACAAGAAAACAAGATACACAAATAAAAATTACTCAATATGAACAACAAACAGAAAACAGAATGAACACATTAAATAAGTCTTCAATATGTATCAGATCAAACATTTGTATTATGTAAGTCTCAGAAGGCAAGGAAAAAAGAACATGGCTGAATAGGTGCCTGAAGACATAATGGCTGGAAACTTCCCAAATCTGGAAGGAACAAAATCATACATGAAATAAACACAAGAGAACTAAGAATCATGAAGAGAAGGCAAGCCAGTTAGGGACCTCTGGACCTGAAGAACAGCATGATGATAGGTTCTCTGGGTTATCACATAAACATAAAGATTTAAGAAGCTGAATGATTCCCAAACAGAATAACCTCCTCCAAAAATCTTCCAGGACACAGTAAAATTAAACTTCTCAAAACTGAAGACAAAGAAAGTTGTGTTGTTGTTTTGTTTTTGCAAAAGTCAGAGAAAGAAGGCATTTGATCTATAAAATTTAGAGTTATAGCAGATTTATAAAAGAAATAATGAATGTTAGAAGGAAGTGGCACAATATTTTTAGGTGCTAAAAAATAAAAAGAATCACAAACTCAAAATCCTAAATCAAGTGAAAATATGTTTTAAGGATTGAAAGAAAAAAAATTATGTTATTATCAGATGAAGTAAACCTAAGAGAATTTGTTACTTACAGACGTACCCTAAATGGCTATAAGAAATTCTCTGAACAGAAAGAAAAATGATAAAAGAAGGAATCTTGGAGCATTGGGAAGGAAGAAAGAACATGGTGAGGCAATATATGATTAGAATAATAGATTTCCCTTTTCTTTTGAATGTTTGAAATTATTTGAGTTTTAAAACAATTACATTGTGATACTGATGTGATTCTAAAAAATATGTAGAGAAAATGCTTAAGACAATGAGAGTGGCTAAAGGAGAGCAAAAGGAGATAAGATTTTTATTTTATTTTGTTCTTTTTACATGTGTACTTGCCTGAGAGATACAGAGAGAGAGGGAAAGGGAAAGTGAGAAGTCACCCCAGGGCGAATGGTCATACTGCAATCCCTTCTCCTCTATTCTCTCCTTTGGATTTTGGGGATGCAGGCATACAAACCTGGTGCATTTTACAAGCTGTCAGTTCCGGGACTTGAATCATGCTGCTGGTCATGAGGGATCCAGCACTTTAGCCACCACTCCATCTGTTGGCCTACAAGGTAAGACTTTAATATTTTACTCAAATTGGTAAATGTACACTAATTTGATAAGTTATGCATCCATAAAATGCACCACCTATGGCAACTGTTAAAGAAGCTATAATAAGAGATGTACTTAAAATTACTATAACTAAACTAAAGTTGAATTCTAAGAAATGTTTAGGTAACACCAGGAAGGCAGAAAAAAAGAAGACAGGAAAACAAGAAATAGAACAAACAAACAAAACCAAGAAGTAAATAGACTTCAACCCTAAAATGTAAATAATTGCATTAAATGTAAATGGTGGAAACACTTCAATTAAAATATAAATTGGCAGAGTGAACAAAAAACATGACCTGTGTGATAGTGTCTGAAATCTCCAAAGGTACAGCATAGATAGGTTGAAGAAAAAGAATGGAAAAAGATATATAATGCAAACATTAACCAAAATAAAGTTGAGTGGTTATATTAACATCAGATAAAGTAGACTTCAGAGCAAAAAAATAAGTATCAGAACATTATATAATGATAAAAGGGTCAATCCTTCAATAAAACAACAATCTTAACTGTGGATGCACAGAACAAGAGTTTCAAAAGATGCGCAGCACAAACTGATAGAACTAAAAGAAGAAATACACAAATCTACCATTATAGTTGGAGACTTCAATGCTCCCTTCTTGGCAATAGATAAAACAATAGACAGAAAAGCAGCAAGCATAAAAAAGAACTGAATAACCCCATCAACCAAGAGGAGTTAATAGATATTTATAGAAGGCTCTACTCACAACAGCAGAATACATTTTTTTTATGTACCTATGAAACATATAACAAGATAGACTCCTGAGCCATAAAACAAATTCCAAAATAAGTAAAAGAACTGACCTCATACATAATGTGTTCTCTAACTTTGATAGAATAAAACTAGAAGTCAATAAGAAAAAAAAATTATAGGACAATCTCCAGGCATTTGGCAACTAAACAATACACTTCTATATAATCCATGAATCAAAGAGGAAATCCTTAGGCTAATAAAAAATACACCGAACTAAGCGAAAATAACAATGTATGTAACTTTATGTAACAAAACTAAAGAAATGCTGAGAGGGTAATTTACAGAATAGAAACTTCTCACTTAGTAACTAGATTGTTAAGCAAAATTGGTCAATAAATAAGGAGCTTAAGGATGAATGTCTTGTGATGCCCTAGGGTATGTAGTTTTCAATAGATATTAGGTGACATCATACTAGAATAATGTGATTCTGTCCATACAAAAAACATACATTAGGTAAGCACCAGAAAGTACAAGACACACAACACAATAATATAAATCTGGCATCATAATTTTTATTTATTGTGAATACTTCCATGGGTATATAATAAAGTACAAATTTATAAAAGAAATAGGTAGTCTTGATTATTGAGAACACTTTATGTAGTGAGTACTAACTGATTGAGACAAAGACTGAAAAGGGGGATTCCCTGTGCTAGAGAACTAGTTGGAAGCCTGAGCCATCATTAAACAGGTCATTAAATGAAGAGTTGGCTGTACTAAACCTCTTTAGAAAAGGGAAGGGTTTGAAACCAAGAATTTGAGCTCCTACTTTAAGAGCCTACAAAAAAGTAAAATAAACCTAAATTAAGCAGAAGAAAGGCAAAACATGAAGGCATGTCAATAGAAACCTCTCAAAGTGAAATGCAAAGAGAAAAAAAAAAGAAAAAAAATGGAGCAGAATATGCAAGAGCTGTGAGATAATTATAAAAAAGTATAGCGTATATGTATGAAGGACAGGAGAGAAGGAAATCAAAGAAATATTTGAAGCATAATAGTTGCAAATTTTCCAAGGTTAATGATAGATGTCAAATTATAGAGTCAGGAAGCTTAGACAAGATACATACTTTTTCAAAAAAGTCTACAACTATATCATTCAAAATGCAGAAAAACCAAGTTAAAATGAAAATCTTGAAAGAAGCAAGAAGAAGACGACAAAAAAGATGAAGAAAAGAAAGAGAAGGAGAAGAAGAGAAGAAGCCGCCATAAGGCGGCGGTAAAAGAACAAAGCTAAGAATTACACTTACACTGAACTTCTCTCTAGAAGCTATGAAAGTGTGAAGAGAGCAGGGAAATATTTAGTGATAAAAGACAAAAAACCACCAACCTCATAGAATTAGTTTTCAAAAGTGAAAGAGAACTACAAACTTTCTTAAACAACAAACACTGAAGAAAGTTGTTGCCAACAGGATTACTTTTCAAAAAGTTTTAAAAGAAGTTGTTTAGAGAGAAGAAAATGTTATAGGTCAAAAATTTTAATCTATGTAAAGAGGAACAGCACTAGAAAATGAATAAATATAAAGTAAAATCTTTTATTTTTCTTTAAAAAATGTATTTATTATTATTATTAATTTGCTATAGGACATGTGCACTCACCAGAGAGAGAGAGAGAGAGAGAGAGAGAGAAAGTGAGAAAGCAAGCTGCCAGGTCTAGGACTTGAACCATAGTTGTCATGTGGAAGTCCAACACCTTAACCACCTCACAGCTTTCTGTCCCATATTTTACTTATTCCTACTGGGTCTAACTGATAACAATTAGCTAATAATTGCAATAGCAACAATGCATTTACTGATTATAGTTTATAGATAAGTAAAATAAATGACAGCAATGTTATAAAGGATAG
>NW_006159944.1:213855-245022 GCF_000334495.1 Tupaia belangeri chinensis
AGTGGGAACCATATGTTGTAGGGTACTTTTTTATCTGTCAGGTTGCTTAGTTTTATTTAAAAGTGGATTAATCAAGGCCAGCAAGTGGCATACTGGTTAAGGGGCCAGAGTCCCACATAGCCGACAACAGTTCAAGTCCCAGACCTGGTGGCTTGAAAATCACACTGGGCATGTGTGTATGTGTGTCCAAAATTTCAGGAGTAGAATGGAGGAATGAAAATTGCAGCATGACCTTCTCTTTCAGGGTGATTTCTCACTTTCCATCTCTCTGTGAGTGCCCATCATGCCCTATGGCAAAACAAACAAACAAACAAACAAAACAGAAAAAACTTTTTAAAAAGGAAAAAATGTGGATTAGTCATAAATTTATGTTGAAAATTCTAAAGCAACCATTAAAACAGTGTAAAAAGAAGTATAACTGATATGCTAACAGGTGAGATAAAATAGAATCATGCAAAATGTTCAGTTAAAGCCAAGGAGGAAGAAAAAGGGCAGAAGACAAAACAAACAAACAAGGGAACAAATAAAAAAGACCAAAAATAAAGAATAGAAAAGTTATAAATATGGCAGGTATATACCAAATTATACCAAGAACCACTTTAAGTATGAATAATATAAATATATCAATGAAAAGATAGACTACCAGAGTAAATTAAAAAAAAAAAAGATCCAACAAGATGTCCTCTGTAAGAAACTCATTTTAAATATAAAGGCATAGATAGATTAAAACTATATAAATAGACCATATATAAAAAACCTATAGCTGGGACCAGCAGGTGGCATGGTGGTTAAGGGTGCTGGACTCCCACATGGCTGACCCTGGTTTGAGTCCTGGACCTGGTGCCTTGCTTTCTCACTTCGTCTCTCTCTCACTCTCACCCTTTGTCTCTCTCTGGTCAAATTTTAAAAAAAAAATGAATGAATAAATAAAATAATTATATTAAAAAAACCTATAGCTAACATTGTATTCAATGGAGAAAAATGGAAAACCTTTTGTCTAAGATCAGAAACAAGACATGAATGCCTGCCCTTGCTGCTTCTTTTTAATATAGTATTGGAAATCCTAGCCTGAGCAATTAAGCAAGAAAAGAGGGGGGAATGACATCCAAATCGAAAAACAAGTTAAATAATCTCTGTTCAAAGGTGGCATGATTTTTCATGTAGACATCCGCAAAGACTACACACACACACACACACACACACGCAACCACTATAACCAAAACATTGTCAGCACTTATAAACACATTTAGCAAAGTTGCAGGATACACAATCAACACACAAAAATCGGTTGCATCTTATACACTAACAATGAACTACCAGAAAAGGAAATTAAGAAAGCAGCTCCATTTATAGTAGTAACAATAAAATACTGACTAATAAACATAACCAAGGAGCTGAAAGATTCTTACACTGAAAACTAAAAAACATTGCTAAAAGAAATGAAAGACACAAATAAGTAGGAAGACATCCTGTGTTCATGGATTAGAAATCTTAACATTGTTATTGGATTATCTGAAAAGTCATCACATGGTGTTTTTTTTTCCCTGTTTTTCAAAGGCCATTTATTTATGTAAAGAACAAAGATCAATCAATGATATATTGCCTGTTTCAATCAATAACCTTTTACCATCTTTCAGTGAGCTTCATAATTCCTCAGTCATATAAGGACCTGTCTTTGTCCACAAAAAAATGAACTTGGTGCTGATTTACAGCCTTATCTAAATTGAACGTTATGCCACACAAGGAGTTTTGAAGACAGTGAAACAAGCATAAGTCTGGCAAGTATGGTGGGTGTGACAACACATACCATCCAAGCTCTACTAATATTTGATGGGTGATCAAACGTGTGTGGTCTCATGTTGTCACGATGGAACACACTCCTTCACAATTAATGAGCTCTGGAGGTTTCTGGATGATGAATTTGTTCAGACTGCCCAATTGCCGACAGTACACAACCGAATTGATTGTTTGGTTCCTCGATAGGAGCTCAAAAAAACATGACAACTTTAAAATCCCATGACAATGAGAGCATAACCTTCTTCTGATGAATGCCCACTTACAATGTCATTTGAGGCAAATCATCACGTCTGGACCAAGACTGTTTTCACGCCACTTGGTTGTAAACAATCTTCTTCTCATCACCAGGTATCTGTCACTTCAAAAAAGGATAATTTTTCCCACATTTAATGAGCATATTGCAGATTTGTTTTTTAGAGAGACTTTTTGCTATAGGGCATGAGCACTTGCTGGAGACACACACACACACACACACACACACACACACACACACACAGAGGGAGAGAGAGAGAGAGAGAGAATGCAAGAAGTCCCCCTCTCCCCTCATTTGCAGAGATAGCCACACCACAATCCCTTCTCCTCTGTTATCCTCTCTGGATTTTGGGCATGCATGCACACATGCTTGGCCTGTTTTAAGCTGATGGGTCCAGGACTGACTGGACCCATCAGGGTCCAGTTGACTTTGGCCTGTTTTAAGCTGATGGGTCCAGGACTGTAAGCAGGGTTGACTTCGTGTGAGTCCAGAGACATAGCCATTACACCATCTGATGGTCCCAAGCATAATGCAGATGTTTTGGCATCAAATGAACTTCTTTGGTTTCATGAAGAACCCAAATATCAAGCTCACTTACGCACCCCAGCTTCTTCAGATGATTGTGAATGCTTTCATAATGGATGTTCAATGTTTCTGCAACCTCTAATGTCATGTAATGTGGGTTTGACTTGATCAGTGCCTTTATTTTGTCATCATCTACCTCAGTGGACCTCCTTGACCTAGAAGCATTGCGATCAAAATCACCAGTGTGGAATTTTGTGAACCTTTGTTGGCACTGATGTTCTTATAGAGAATTGTCACCATAAACTTTGTGCAACTTTTCACAAGCTTGAGTGTGTTCTTTCCTTTACGGAAATAAAACAATAAAATATGGTGAAAACGCACAGTTTGATCTTCTGTCTTCAACTTGTAAAATCTACTAGAGTCAACCAAATCACTTAATGTTTTTTGAATGAAGCTAGAATTGTCAGCTGTCAAATGACATAGCAATAACATAGATACAAATGACTCTAGTGCTTCCAAAAATAAACTAGTGCCATCTGTTGCAAAAATGCTTCATGACTTTTCCAACAACGCAGTGAAATGCTGATACTACTCAAAGCAATCTACAGATTCAGATTCTTATCAAAATTTCAGTATATTTTTGTAGAAATGGAAAAATATCTTAAAGTGTATATGAAATCTCAATGGACCTTAAATAGTCAAAATAATCTTTAAAAATAACGAAGTTAGAGGATTCACACTTTCTGATTTGAAAACACATTACAAAGCTACAGTTATCAAAACAATGTAATACTAGCATAATGACAGACTTATAGACCAATGGAATAGAATAAACAGCCCAGAAATAAATCTCCAAGTGTATGATCAAATGATCTTTGAAAAGAGCACCAAGGACATGTAATGGGTAAAGGAGAATCTCTTCAACAAATGGTGTCAAGAAAACTGGTATTCATATGCAAAAGAATGAACATTGCACCCTTACTTTATACCATAAGCAAAAATTAATTGGATTAAAGACTTAAATGTAAGACCTAAAATGATAATAATTCTAGAAGAAAATATAAGGGAAAAACTTTCTGACATTGTATTTGACAATGATTTCTTGGGTATGACATCAAAATCACAAGCAACAAGAAACAAAATAGACAAATGGGACTATGTCAAACTTAAAAACTTCTGCACATCAAAGAACACACCCAACGGAATAAAAGGCAACTTACAAAATGGGAGAAAATATTTTCAAATATATCTGATAAAGACTAATATATAGAATATATAAAGAACTAGAATACAAGGAAAACAAAAGACCAAATAACTCTAAAAATGATCAAAGGACTTGAATAGCTATTTCTTCACAGATTATTCAAATGACCAACCAGCATATGAATAGGTGCTCAACATAACTATTCACTAAAGAGATGGAAATTCAAAGTACAAGGAGATACCACATTCCATTAGGATAGCTTCTATCAAAACAAACAACATCCCCACCACCACCACTAAGTAACAAGTTTTGATGAGGATATAGAGAAATTAAAATTAAAACCCCTGTGCACTGTTGGAATTGTAAAATGGTGCAGTCATATAGAAAATAATATGGCAATTCCTCAACAAATTAAAAATAGAGCTATCATATGATCCAGCATGGCACTTTTCAGTATATCTGGGTATATATCAAAGTGATATTTGCACACCGTTCTGTTGTGGGAGCCCCAGATGTAGTGTGTCTGCATGTAATGTTTACTGATTTCAAAGAAGTCACATGAAAGTCCAGTTGAGAAAGACATGAATTTTATTCAGCTTTATGGAATGAAGTTGGTGGGTGAAAGATTAACAGCCATGGTGAGGTATATCAATCTGTTAAGTACAGTCAGATCAAAGCAAACATGTTAGTTAATAGCAGGATCTTGTAGACTTTCTGTGTCCTGCTGGTACCTGGGTCTGGTTATTGCCTATATTATTTGAAGGTTACATTGATTGCAGTGTAAGTTTACCTATATACTATGGAATCACCAATGTGCTCCCTATAAATGGATGCATATATGCTTCCCCACATCCTCAGCAATGGTCTCCAGCTGCACTGATACATGGACATTTTGTCCTCAGCCACTGTGAACAGTTTCTGGCCAAAGGTGAACTCAAAGAAACGTATCCCTCCCCCCTACACTCATGTGCATAGCAGAATCCTTAATGATAACTGAGGGGTAGCAACCCAAATATCTACTGATAAATGAATAGATAATAAAAATATGATATATACATACAATGAAATATTATTCAGTCTTTAGGAAGAAAATTCTGCCGTACTATGACATGAGTGAAATGTGAGGACATTCTGTTAAGGGAAATAAGTTAGGTATAAATAGACAAATACTAAATAATTCTACTTACATGAAGTATCTAAAATTGTCAAACTTTCAGAAACAGAAAGTAGAATGGTGATTACCAGGGACTGGGGGAAGGGGAAATGGAAAAGTGTTGTTTAACTGTGGTTTGTTTCAAAAGATGAGAAAGTTCTGGAGAACTGCTACACCACATTGTGAAGATACTTAATACTCAATCATACACTTAAAAATGGTTAAGATGGCAGCGGTAAATTGTATGTTGTGTGTATGTGTGTGTGTGTCTATGTGTGCTTTACCACAATAAAAAAAACAAGGGAATCTATAAAGGAAAGATATATCATGCTAATGCTAATGAAAAGGAAACTGGAGTAGCTATTTTAGGTTCAGACAAAGCAGACTTTGGAGTAAGAGAAATTATCTAGGCTAAAGGGATGCATTGTAGAATAATAAACGAGGGACGATTCTCACATAACAATCCTTAAAGTGCACGTTCCTAATAACAAAACATCAGAATACGTAAGGCAAAAACTGATAGAACTACAAGGAGAAAGAGATCTATTCTAGTGGGGAGGGTCACATAATAACCAAAATAGAACACATTAAGTACAAGTATATGTGCTCTGGAAGAAAATAAAACAGGGGAGGGGGCTATGAAGCATTTGAGAAGAGTAGTAATTTAAAGAGGGAGGTCAGATAAAGCCTTGCTACTGTGAAGATACAGTTTTCCTGGAATACAGATACCTATGCTAAGTTAAGACCAAAAACATTCCAGAAAGGAAAAAGGGTTACTGGCAGTCTGCTTTTTAGTTATGTCCTGTTGCCTGTGTGATTGTTCTTTTTCATGAAAAAAAACTTCCACCAGACCCCTCTAAGACTGGCCACACACCTTGCTGACACAAAGAAGGAACCATTATCCTACTATCGGTGGACTGCTCTGGATAGCTTCTGCTAATGGACTTTTGCCCAATCCTATCTATTCCTCCATCTCCCCTAGATCCTGCTCTCTTGCCTTTGACCGATGTGAACTCTTTTCTAGCATACTTCTTTTTTAGTTTAAAAGAGGTTTGATTCCTTAGAGCCAGCAGACATGTCTGTCACTTCTCTCTCACCCTGCTGCTAGTGAGGCTTGGCTGCATGCCCCAGAATCGTAATTCTTCTTTGCAGTTGCCTTTTTCTTTTTTTTTTTTTTTGCTCAACACTGGTGATCTTTGAGAAAAGGAGAGAGGGATATTTATAATAACACTGCAAAGGCAAGTATAGCACTTTCCTGAGTTCTATGAGTCACTCTCAACAAATGATCAAACCTGAGGAAAGAAGTTGGCCAGGCAGGAGGATGGATAGCCTGTGTGGTGTGTGCGTGTGTGTGTGTATGTGTGTGTGTGTGTTTGTGTGTGAATTTATGACTAGGTTCTGAAGTAGATGCAGTCTTGCAGATCTGAACCTTTGCTTGTGGAGGTCTGTGCTCACTCTAGATAGTTAGTGTCAGAACTGAATTGAATTGTAGAAAACCCCATTGATATCAGAAAATTGGAGAATTAATTATTGGGGAAAAGACACAACACAGGATCACTCTGGCAGTTGTTCAGAGATTTACATGAAGGGGACAAAGAGCAGAAGAAATACAGAGATAAATCAGGAACCTAGTGGAATAATCCAGATGTGAACTCTTTTCTAGCATACTTCTTTTTTAGTTTAAAAGAGGTTTGATTCCTTAGAGCCAGCATATGTCACCCACCATATTATCCATGTTCATACCATATCCCAGTCCTTCCCTAACTGTGTTTGCCTTTAAATGACAGGAGGCATGTCTATATATAAGAATGCTCCTGTAAACACCAGCCTGAATCGGTTGGGTTCGAGATAGCCATGGTAATAATTTCTGGAAGACCCGAAACTTCTTAATAATGTCATTAGCATACTAAATGACAACTACTAGTGCTATGAAAGTTTACAGTTTACCAGAAAAACTGATGGATCCCTTAAAAAGAGAAAAAGTAGGAACATTTGAAATACTACAAAGTCCCGGCCTTTTTCCCAGGAAAAACTTAGAATATTCCTTCCATCTGTTACCCAGTCACTTCCACTCATTTACTATACCTTAAGCTCCCCAGGTAAAAATGGGTGAGAAGTTAATTTGCAAGTTTATCTCCCACTTCTTTATTCCTTGGCCATTGAATAAAGGCTATTAACATTCAGTTTCTAAGTTGGTTCTTTGACACCAAATGACAAATATTCCATCTAAGAGAGTTAACAGAGACACAGCAATAGTCATGATGAGATATATATGGTTATGGATGTATTTTGAAGACATATCTAACATTATTGGCTATGGATTATATGTGGAATAGGAGAGAAAGGGAAGATGAGATGGATTTAAAGGCTTGAGAATGTGGAACTATATTGTATTTCTCAATGCCCTAATGAAGGAAGTATCCTTTTAGATTCTCTGGAAGATGTAGCTAAGAGCTGAGTGAGCAGGTCACACATGATAGATTCATTCTAACACTCATCTTCCTGTGTCTGTGAATTTCTTCTATAGAGTACCAAGGAATTTCTTGCATATACATGACACTTAGTGCAGGTCTCCTTCTAGTCCAGTTTTGCTAATGAAATAAGCAAACAATTAGAACTACAGTTATCTGTTTCTAGCTCAGTGAATCCAGAGTCTCTGATAAACCCATTCACATCCACAGGTACAATCTGAACTATAACTTCTGCTTTTTGTGCTTAATCCCTTCAATATCTATTTCATATATTTCCCCAGGTTTTTACTGATAAATCTACAAATTCTGCAATTGTTTTTAGTATTTTGCCTTTCTCCTGTAGGTTTGACTTTGAATTCAATCTGACTCTAGAGTCTAGAGTTCAGCCTAAAGACAATGGCAGGTGCTGTGTATGGGATATGAGAATCAGTGTTTCCTTGTAATCGAACACCTCAGGTGAGGTTACTATGGGCTGTTCAACAAAGACAGCACCACAACCTTTAAGTAGAGTAGTAATGGCCATTCTTACTACAGAGGGTTATTAATGGGGTTTAGGGGTTTAGAATACTCAGTCACAAGTATTTCCAATCCAATTCTCAAGGCACCATTTGGTTTTATACATTTGATGCCCTATTTTAAGCATTGGAAATGGATATGAATTCAGCAGCCTACAGGGTCAGTTTTTTTATTCTCATTTTTGCCTATGTCCACCCTGTAGATATAAAAAATAAGATTCTTTTGTGTCAGTTATAAAAACTTCCTGGTTCTCCTGTCATACTTGAGCCAAAATGTATAACCCAGAGCTTATAATGTTTTCCCTTAAATTTTCTAATACAGTGAGAAACACCCTGGATTCTGCATTCTTCATGAGTCCATAACAGCATATCCCATCAGTCATTCTGTCTACCTAAGTCTTGATTTCAATAATATTTTGATTCCAGGTAACCACAAACCTTTTACTACTGGAGCTAAAGACCACTAGGTGCAGTCTTCTAATGGTCATTAATCTTCACTGTCTTTTAAATGTTTATTTATTTCATGAGAGAGAGAGAGAGAGAGAGAGAGAGAAACAAACAAAAATTGGGAGAGAGACAAGTACCCCCAAAGGGGTCTTCCTGGCATCTTCTCAGAAGCCTTCAGCATCATAGAGCACTATGTTACCATTGAACCACCACAACTGGTCCTGATTGCCTTTGAACTGGGACATCAGTTTCTTTCTGACTTTGGACTCAAACGGAACCATTGACTCTTCTTGTGTCTTGAGCCTGCACACCTTTCAAGTGAAACTACACCACTGGTTCTCCTGATTCTCAGGACTTTGGAATTTAGCTGGGTCTCCTAGGTCTCTAGCTTCCTAGAGACCTGACTTCACTTTGAAGACCTTGGTACTTACAAACCACCATAATAATGCAAGCCAACTCTTTATCTTTCTCTTCTTCCTCTCTCTCTCTCTCCATCATATTGGTTCTGTTTTTCTAGAGAACTCTAACTAATACAAAATCTTCCAGGAATGTCTCTGCCAACTAAACTGTCACACTGAGAAAACAGGTGAGCAGATACTCCTGTCATAAGCAGGAGCTGCCATTTTGGTTGCTACCTCCTGTGTATAATTTGTGGGAATAAAATTGATGGCTTGATCTTTTTTAATTCTCTTAACATAAATATTGTTTTGAATTGGCCTCAAATAAGTGCAACTAATTGACAGACCCTAAGCCACATCTAGAATCCTGTAGATTAGAAAGGCTATCCCTATATTGAATATAAGTGAAATGGTTTGAGTAAGCCACAGTACCCTGAAAGTCAATGGGGGGGAAGTTGGAAAGGAGGATTGATCCTTGGTATCCCAAAGCATAGCAAACATCCAACACAATAATCTAATACTTAAATTACAAAAAGAATTCACAAATATATGCTAATAAAAACAATTAAATACAAATATTTAAAGAAAAAAAAGGTTTATTTTTATTTCTTACCCCACCCGAATCTTACCAACCTCCTACTAGTTAGCTATCACTAGTTTTTAAATTCTTCCAAGTCATCTCCAATGCATTTGTAAATGTGTGTGCTTACTAGTTTTTACATAAAAGTTATACTAGTGGATTGTGGCACCAAGTCAAGGTAACCCTGTTGGGGAGAGAGGGAATAAATAGCTTAATTTCAATTTCTACCTTCCTCTAATCTCTTGCTGGTGCTTCTCATTGGCTGAGAGGACACGGGTGCCTGTTGATGTTGCCTATACAGGTCAGCCCCCCGGCACAGAGAAAATGACAAAAAGGAGATCTTGAGGGACAAAAGGAATATGTCTAGTCCAGAGAAACCAGAGAGAGATAAGAACAGTTACTTATGGACAATGTATGAACAGTAACCATAGATCAGGTTGCTCTCACAATCAATTCTCCCTGCTTAGTCTCAAGGTAGCGCATAGAACAGCTGTATCAATACTCTACATTACTCCCTGCCCCTCACTGATGCAGGGATAGAAATGGGCGCTTGCTCATACCATTGGTAGCCTGTGGTCAACTCCTTGCAGTTGTGAATAAAACAGTTTATCCATATCTTGTTTGGCATGTTTAGTTTGTCCTAAAGAGTATTTTTATAATATATGTTTTAGAATGTGAATGTGCTTTCCAGCTCATTGTAACTTCCCTAATCCCTTCTATAGTCTATTCAGTCTGCTTCAAGCGTTTATAGTGTCTCTGTGGTCCTATGGATATGTACTCTTGCTCCCTGGATCTTCTCTATTCATTATTATTGTTCTGAGGGGTGTAGATCCTCTTGTGAACCAACAGAAGCCCTCTACTCTGTTCCTAAAATGACTTACATGTCACACATAGGCAAAATCTTCTAAATGATTTCTGTGTACTTAGAAACATTCAAGATCCATCCATGGATAAACCCCTTCCATGAAATACATGGATCTCTTCATCTAAATGACCTCTAAGTCTTAGTAGGCTGGAGTTGGGAGAGTTTTTACAATTCTCTACTTCTCTGAGGTGAAGTGCACTTCGTCATACCTGTTCATAGATAATTACACCTTGTAGTTGTTGTGCATACGCTTTGCCCATATCCTCAAAAGACATAGTGGCACAGCCCTTGTAGAACAGGAATAAGGAAGATGAGTTGAATATCTGTCATAGCAACCCTAAGATCTGTGGCTACTTCTTCCCAAGCACCTAGAGAGAGACTGACTTCTGCCAGATTTTGAATAAGCATTAGATGCAGGCATTGCTATTGAGTTGTTTCATGGCAAGAAGAGGAAGAGGAAGAGGAAGAGGAGAAGAGAAGAGAAGAGAAGAGAAGAGAAGAGAAGAGAAGAGAAGAGAAGAGAAAGAAGAGAGAGGCAAGGAGAAGGGCAGAGAGGAGAGGAGAAAGGCAGAGAGGAGAGGAGGAGAAGAAAGAGAAGAAAAGAGAGAAAAGAGAAGAGAGAAGAGAAGAGAAGAGAAGAGAAGAGAAGAGAAGAGAAGAGAAGAAGAGAAAGAAGGCAGAGGAAGGAAAAAGAAGGGAAAAGAAAAAAAGATACATTTTCTGAGGGATAGTCCTCTTCCCAAACACATTCAGTGGCAAGAGGGAAAGCAATTTTTTCCAAGAGGCCAGGATCAAGTGACTTTGCTCAACACATGACTACTTTCTTCACAAGCTGTTAAAAATTTCTATTAAACATCTCCATTGTGTTCCAGGGCAAGATGTTCTTTTGGTGGTTCCTCCCAGGGGTAGGGTGGCTTCCATTAGAACATCCCACACCCCAAGAAGGGCAATAGCATAAAGTAGTTCAATGGGCCTTCCTGTCATCAAGAGATATGAGTCCTATTGCCACATAATCCTAATGGGAGCTGGTCTGTTGACTGCTTAGTTTTTGCAAAACTGACACACTCCTGGGAGACAGGTCCTACTGTTCCTGCTTTACAGATATGGACATGAATCTCAGAGAGGTAAGGTCACCCAGCTTAGAGGCAGTGGGTCAGGTTAAGCTGATTCTATCAGGTAAGTTCTTATCTGTGGTGCTGAGAGTTGCCAAATGTGTGAGTGACTCAGGCTCCTCCTCTTCAGAGTGAGTCATACTTGGTCATGAAGGAAGGAGGAGGAGGTGAGGACAAGCAGCCAGCCAACTCTTAGAACACCTCTCATCCCACCCCCGCCCAGCACCACAGAATGGCAGGTAAGTCTGGGAGGAGGGAAGGGTCACTGCTGTCCATCACTCTCCCCTAAAGTGCCTCCTGACCTCCCCAACTGCCACTTGCTTAGACCATTGCTGTGGCTCCCATCTGAGTCCCTACTGCCCCCTAGCTCCTAAGAGAGCCCAGCAAAGACTCAATTCAGAGCCAGCAGCAGACACTCAACCTAGGCTCTCCCTCTGCAAGTGTGACAACTCAATAACTAGTGGGGCTGACCTCATACTTTGACTTTCCAAGGTTCCTTCTCTGGTATTATTTCATTCCTCTGAAACAGCCCTGGTACACAGTACATTTGTTTCATTCACTTTTCTGTTTGTGTATTATATTGCACAATAAAAAGTGAAAAGAATATATACATATGTACACTCAAGCAGGACAGTTGGTATTATTTCCCATCCTTTTTACTTTGGGGGAAACAAGCACAGAGATTAAATGACTTGACTACAAAAATCTGGTATGTACAGTTGTGCAGGTCCTTCACTGTACAAGGAGCCCAGTAGAAGAATAAGTAAAGCCAAAATATAGCTGGTGCTGGATTTGCAAAGCTGTCCATGCACTGCATCTACTGGAGGAAAGGTTTTGCACAAAGGTGCTATTAGGGCTATGGCAGCCCACTTGGGGCGGGAGGTGCGTAAGTGGGAGATGGCATCACTGGGAAGAGAAGCCAGGTCTCCAAATGCTGCAGTTTGTCCATCCACTGTCCATGCCCTTTGTCCCTGTCCATTTATGGTTACCCCTGTCCCTGCAGCCCTTCTTCTCTGCTTTCTGAATTTAACAGCCTTAGAGAGAAAGGAAAAAATTAAGGCAAAGAGAGATCAAATGGATGTGAAAACAGAAATGTAATGAGCTTCAGAAAGGCATCAGCAGTTTCCCCAGCTGGGGACAGAAAAGTATGCAAATAGAGGAAGATGGAAATCCCTTTCTGAGGCTCCTGAGAAGGAGGAGTGCTGCTTACTTCTCTCTTCTAATGTCTCTTGGTGTGGCTAAAAGTTCTCTCTCATGGGCAATTTGGTGGTTTCTTCTCACCTGCCTGAAATCCTGGAGCAGTTCATTCACTCTCTCTTGGCTAGTCTTCCTTGGGTTCCTGACTGCACCTTCCCTCAAACTAGACTCCCTGGCCCTCCCTGCCATTCTTTATAGCCTCCTGTGGCCTGTGCAGACAATAGCACCTCTTAGCGGTGGGATTCCCTGCACAGCTAAGGCTCTGGGTACCAGTAGGAAGCTCTGTGCGCCTGGAAGAGAGGAGGGCTGCCTTGTCGGGATGGTCAAGAGAACAAGGAGTTTTTCTTCCCCTCAGACTTCTTCACATTGACACCAGAGTGTGCATTTCTCACTGTTGCCTGCCCAGCGGCACCTAATTCCTCTCAAGAGTTTCCTGCTTCCTAGCATTTGTCATCTGAAGGGAAGGCCTCTTTTAGTCCAGTCTCCACTGCAGAAACTGAGGAGGATAGAGGCTTCCTCTTCACTGCCTTCCCCTCCCCAGTGGGCTGGGTACTTGCCAATAGAACAAGGATTCTTGGGGGTTAGACTCTGAGCAGAGGACACGCACACAGAGGGGCCTCTTGGAGGTCCTTCCTCAGCTGAATTGGTGTTTCTTGCAGGTTGTTCAGGCACAAGAAGTTGCTGTGCTTCCCATGCCTGTCCCTGAATACTGCAAAATCCTCTTGTTTCAGGTCATTTCCCATTTAGTCACTTGTCCTGATGCACTCTCCGAACAGATTCCTTTTGTTTTTGTGTTTGCAGCCAACAACTAGGACTGGCCTGATTTTCAAATTCTTCAATAGCATTTTGTGCCATTTAATTGCAGCTTCATTCTGAAGAGTGTTGAGGAGCAGCAGTCCTGGGTCCCCGCCTCTCTACCTCTTACTTTTCTTATCACCTCTCACATGTCCCCAAGTGTTCTCTCCCCAGAACTGGCTGTCTGTGGCTATACTTCCCTAGCTAGCTCCCACTTTCCAGTTTCTTAAGGCGACACTTACACCCTGTATTAAGAAGAACTCAGGTGGGTGGTCACAACAAAATAAGCTCATGAAAATTTCAAAAAAGGTGAAGACGTAAGTTCTCTTCCTTGTGGGAGGAGCTCCCTGTTGGATACTTATGTAACTGTATTGCCTTGGGAGAGTTACTTAATCCTTCTGTGTCTACAAGTTATCATGTACAATATGGGGGTAATATTGCTTCAGGAATCTTGTGAAAATTAAGTGAAATGAATGTGAAGTATTTACTATGTTGTTTTATCTACAAATGCTTAACAAATATGAGCTGTTATGTTAGTCTCTCTGTTCTTTTATTTATTTTTTCTTTTTTTTTGGAGAGGTTTTTGCTATAGGGCGCGTGCGCTCACCAGACAGACAGAGACAGAGAGACAGAAAGCGAGAAATCACCACCCAGGGGGGATAGCCACGTCGCAATCACTTCTCCTCCATTCTCCTCCGGGATCTTGGGCACACATGCACATGCGCCCAACATGAGTTTAAGCCACTGGGTCCGGGACTTGAACCGCGGTCAACTACGTGGGAGTCCAGTGACATAGCCATTATGCTAACTGCTGGTCCCAGTCTCTCTGTTCTTAATGTTTGTAGTTATAGGGTCTTTTCACTCCTCCTGACTCATGATCATTGTTGACTCAGGAAGATCTCTTTCCAGCCCTTTCCTTCCCAGTCCTTGGGAGGGGTACCTACCCTGTCTTTGGGAGAAGTCTTCTCTCTTCCATTGGGAATAATCTCCACTCTGGTATCAAGTGTTCCCCTCTGTGTGCCCAGTTAGCCACACACCTATAGTTACAGGTGTGCACCATTTGGTCCTGGAGTGTGCTGTACCAATGAGTCAGGGGATCTCCCTGTACACTTGGTATATATCACCTGAACCTCTCTGGAAACTGTGAAGAAAGTCCCCTGAGAGTTTGAGGCTTCTTGACTTTTTTCACTCACTCTTATGGAGGAACGTTCTCCACAGTTGCTTGCTCCTACAACCCACCTCTTCCAAGAAATGTTTTCTGAGTCATTGACAGCACAGTGACAAATCGCCCCAGAGATACAGCCTACTCTCAAGCCCAACGCACTCTTCTTATCTTCCTGTGCTAGGGAGGAGGCTGCCTCCAGAGACTGAAACTCCTGGGACCTGTAGGGACACTGTCCTGGAGTAGGGGGAGGGAGGGAGGGAGCTCTCAGGCCCTTTTCTCCTCCAATGTAAGTTCTAAGAGGCTTAGAACTAAGAGATCCAAGGGACATTAAACACTTGCCTTCACTGAACTACTCATATGGTTGTTGAAATTATGTAGATCTTTACAAGGTCACATGACTGGAGCTTCTTCTTCCTGGTCAGAATTCTTGCTAGAGGAGTTGTTCTCTCCTCAAACCCATTCTTCAAAAGTAGTGTGCTTTGATGCTTCCCTGCCCTTTCCTCTCTCCTGCCTACCCTTTCTTCTTCCCTCCCTCCTCCTCCTCTCTCTTGCTCTGTCTCTACTACTGTGAAAGGAAAGGTCACTCTGTCCAATATGCCATTGGAACATTAGGAGGCCAACAGAGAAAACAATCGAGAAACAATTTCAGCGGAGAAATGCCCTGACTTCCTCTCCCACAGCCTGTTCCTGCTCACGGGTGGCTGGAACGCAGCTCTGCCTCTCCTCATAGCACAGCATGTTCCCTTCTCTGCATCCCAGTGTTTCTGTGTACGTGGGGTCAGCTTCCCATTGGCATCACTGCCGACATGATTATAATTGGCCTGAAAATGTTAAGGCTCAGATCTGTCTGTTTGATTTCTCTCTGTGCCCCACCACAGACTCTGGAGCTTAATAATTGCTTTGAAATGTACAAATTCACCTATTATGGATGCTATTAGAAGCCAAGCTTTTCTTGTCTCCTTGAATGCAAGGGAAGTACTTACTCAGGACCCAGGACATTGCTTGCAGATTTTTCTCCACTTAAGAGTGTTTATATGTAGGGTGTACATTTTTCAGATGTGTCAAAGTTTCATTCTTTGTGAATTAAAGCAAGATGTCAACTTGGATTGGGGTCTCTGGTGTATAAGAGAGCCTCAGTGTTTGCAGACTCTTTAATAAAAGATGGGAGAAAGCAAGTGGTAATAAAGGGAGATGAAAAAATCTTTTCTTTCAGTAAAGGAACTTGGAATTCTGAACATTTACATATGAAATTTAGCTACAGTGTATCTAGATATAAATAATACATAGAAATTTTTATGTAGTTAAGCATTACAGGAGTCGGACAAGCTCTACAAGGATTTGCATTTAAGTCTTTTTTTTAAAAATGGGTTTACTAAATATAAAATAATTCCAGGCATATTATAAAATAAGACAGTAAGGAGAATTTGCAATAGAAAGTGATCCATTTAGTTTAGTGTTTGTGTCTTAAACCATTCATGGGATTAATTTACTGGAAAAGGTCACCCTGGGGGTGAGGGAAGGAGGAGCTGGTCTGAATTACAAGTCAAGACATTAGTTTTGGTCATCAGAAATGACCCAGCTTATCCCGCTATGGCTCTTCATAGAATCAGCTCTCATTTTTGTTTCAACAGTGCTGGATTTCTGTAGCTAGCAAAGCCACAGATGTGGGCAAAGGCAGGAGGTGAGAGGAAAGTAATAGACATTCCTGGTTCATAGATGGAACCTATTCACTGTGTCTTCACAGCCGGCTCTCTGGAGTCGCTTTTAAAAAGGCACTAATCCTGGGTCCAGCAGATGGCATACATTCACGTCACTGGACTTCCACATAGACAACCACAGTTAGAGTCCTGGACCTGGTGGCTTGCGACTCGCTCCAAGCACATGTGTGCATGCTCAAGATCCTGGGAGGAAAGTGAAGAAGGGATAGCTGCAGGCCATTCCCTCTGGAGGGTGATTTTTACTTTTACTCTCAATCACTGTCTCTCGCTCTTTCTCTGGCAAGGGCACATTCTCTCTCTCTCTCTCTCTGGCAACGGCACATATTCTAAGGTAAAAAACCTCTAAAAAAAAATGGCACTAATCTGAGGTTGGCCTCATAGTCTCCTGTTCAAGATCCTACAGGGGTAGACCGCAGTTCTAATCCTAGCCCTAGCAGCTTGCAAAACATGCCAGGCATGGCTAAAGAGGAGGAGAGGGTACCAGTCAGGGAGCCACATGGGCACAGTAAGGAAGCACTGTGGTGGAGCAACCAGGGAAGCCTTGGGAGAAGAATCAGAATGGTGGCTACTGCCACTGTCACTGCCACCACCACCATGGAAGGAGGCATGCCACATTGCAGCTCACGTACCAGGCAGCATACGTGCTTCGCCGCTATCCAGATCTCAGTAGAATGGATCGTGCCTTGTTTTGGCTTGGGGAGTTGCAGTGTTAGGTTCATGTGTGGGAGATTTTTTTAAGTTTAATTTTATTTATTATCATAATCTTTTTTATATTACATTGAATCAAATATATCTTTACAGTGTATTACATTTATTTTTCCAGCACGATTACCGTGCGTATCAGTCGAGACAAAGACATTACTATCCACATCATCATCATCAAATCACTTTTCATCATTTTTTAGATTATTATCATTTATTCTCATTATTTTTAAACATTCAATCGCTATGTATCATTTGGTTTATATAAAGCTTTTACTCAACATGAAGTACATCTCAGACCAGTCCAGTTGAGAATACTATGCATGTTATCAATAGGTAATAAACCACTTCTGTGTCCTATTAATGTCATGCCTCTCTATTTGTTCTTTTGCTATCCTTCTCTATACCTTTCCCTTCTCCCCACCCCTTTTCACCTCCCAGTATGGGAGATTTTAGACCAATTGTTACAGATCTGACAGGATGTGGAGTCATCCTGTTTTGCTGTACAGATCATAAAAATGAAGATTCAAACCTTATTTGATGAGCTCCTCACAGACTCTTATGCTTCTTTATGGGACTTATTGCTAACCTATATCCAGAGCTTGAAAAATTCGTTACCTGTCATGTAATGCAGCTTGCTTTAGCAACAGCAAACCTTGCCCTACAGATGCTTTTCTGAAGGGATGTGTACAGATATCAGTGGTAAAACATCATGACTTCTCTGCCTTTCTTCGGTTGGAGATGCCCACTGTATAACCTGAAAAAGTATGTAGTCATTTATTACAAAGTGGAACTAACAAGAGCACAGAAATTATAGAAGATTTGGCCTTCTACTCTAGTACACTAGTGTCTCTATTGATGACCTGTGTAGAAAAAGTGGGAACAAAGAATGCTTATGAAAGTCTTTTGGTGTTTAGAAGGTTGGTTTAACTTGGAAGTTTTGGACAGTATCTTCATGGCCAATGATAAGTGATTACACTCCTTATTGAAGTTTTGCATCAAGATAAGACATCACCTAACCAATATGAAGCTGCTTCAGGTTGTGTGTACTCAGCTCTCTATGTCATTGAGCACATGGAGACTAACTTGCCATTAGCTAGGAAGTCCTGACATTGGAAATTGCCTTATATGGATGTGGCCTGTAAAGATTTAAATAAATTTCTGAATTACTACCATATTTTCACTGAACTATGTGACACTTTTCTTGAAAAAAATGTGAGTACTCCAGCCCAAGGTCTTGGAGAACTGCAAACTCTGCAACTGCTTCTTATCTGTGTAGGACATCCTCAGTATGTGGTCATAGTGAAGCAGGCCAGCTTGAGGTTCAGCAAGACTGCAGTCATCTTGAAATTAAGAAAGGCTTCTGACAAGAATAATCTAACCAAGTGCTAACTCATGGGAAGGTATGTTTGAGGGATGGTCAGATGATAAACCAAGGATGAGTATTTGAAGAAAAACAAGAATCAGGATAATTGGTCTAAAAAAAGCTAATGACTTTGATTATAGTGAGGAATAATTTACGTGTACTAGTATCTATAAATACTGAGCATATGCTGAGCTTTTTGAGACAGTTTGGTGGTGCTTGTTGACTGTCTCCCTGTAACCTGGCTGCAGAAATAAACTCCCTTCTTCTCTAGCCTTTGCCTCTCATTTCATTGACTGTGAGTAGAAGCAGCCAGACTTAGTTTGCCAGAAACAGTAGAAATATCCTTTAACTTTTGGTACTAAGGGAGCATGTGTACAAAACTAACAATGGGATTATTTATGGCATCTTTAAAGCTTACAGCCAGAGGCTCATGCTTTTGCTCAGCACTATCAGCTGGAACCAGACCATGAGGGGGTCTGAGGATACTCATGACTTGGACGGGTTTCAGATGAGAGTATCAGTCCTGAAGGCATTGATTTTCTTGATTGCGTCTATAGAATGTTTTGCTTAGTTATATTCTCCTCTGAAAGAAGGCAACCTACCCTGAGAAGGGACAGAAATGGCTCTCTTTATCATGGCTGCTATAGTAAAGAGTGCTGATCTAGATAATAATCCAACACTTGTGGAGGTCCTAGAAAGAGTTGTCTGTTTCCCAGAGACTATTCATACAGCTGTGCAATACACCAGCATTGAATTGATTGGAGAAATGAGTGAAGTGGTTGATTAAAATCCTCAGGTTTTTTTATCCTGTGCTGGGCTATTTGATGCAAGGTCTGTGTGAAAAGCCTCTGACTTCTGCTACAGCCAAAGCCATTCATAACATTTGCTCTGTGTGCTGAGATCACATGGAATAGCACTTCAATAAACTCCTGGAGATTTCCTGTTCTCCTGATTCCTTAGTGTTGTCTCCAGAAGCCGCTGTAGGCTTGCTACAGGGGACAGCAGTTGTCCTAACCAGATTACCTTAGGTAAGATTACTGAATGTCTTAGTGAATTATGTTCTGTTCAGGTGATGGCACCGAAAAAGCTGGTGTCTCAGAATCCCAACAATGGCATATTCTCAGATCCCATTGTGTTCTCAAATTGTCTTGCAGTAATATTTAGACACACTAGTCCCATTGTGGAAAATGGAAAGACTCATCCATGCCAAAAAGTCATACAGGAAATATGGGCAATTTTATCTGAGATTTTAAATAAGCACTGGCTGATAATCGGACTGTAGATTGTTGTTGCAGATACTTGGACTTTGCTGTTCATTGTGTAGAAAAGGGATCTGTGGCCCTGCTACAGCCTCTGGTCACACAGATGGTGAAGTTTACCATGTACATAAGTAAGTACTCCTATTTCCAGTATCTCGGCAGTACCCTTGTACATGAGTATGTCATAGAAGAAAGCTATCAGCAGGGGTTCCTAGACATGCTGCAGGCACTGTCTCCCCACCTTTCCGCTCCTACAACAGCAGAAGGGCCTTACATTGCCTTTACTACCCTGGACCACTGGGAAGCCAATTGTGGTGTCACGAGGTTCCTATAAGACCTTATCCATAAAGGGATGGCCAGTGATCATGAGGAGATTTTGAAAGAACTGATTGGACGGGTGATGAAGCAGCATGGACAGCAACTTGCAAGCCAGCTGCTGCACACTTGCTGCTTTTGTTTGCTTCTCTATACCTTGCAAATGTGGCTGAAGTGCTCTGGGAGATAGTGCAGGTTGACAGACTGACTTTTTGTTGACGGCTACAGAATTTCTTGAAAGGTTTGCCAAAGGGGACAACTGTGGGAGCTGTCACCATGACACCAGTAAGTCAGGAGAGCTGAAGAATGTAAGCAAGTTTGCCCTGCCTTGAAAGACTTCACCTGGTTGTTTTGATAGCTCATGCTCCTACACTGTACCTGTCACCCAGGAATGTCTTTTTAAATTAGAAGACAGGAAGAAAACAAAAACCAGACCATGTCCCACAATAAGAAATTTCCATTGTGACAGAGGGGACTTCACCTTCTGAGGCAACCTTAGGAGTTCCAGTTGGGGGTGTAAGGGAATATTAGTACAGTTTTTTAAAAGATGCCTACAGCTTACCCAGCATGGTGGGAAAGGAGCTGATTTTCTGGTGAGCTTATTTCCAAAAAGAAAAATAACTTAAAGAAAAGAAACAGGTAAAACTAAAACTGAAAACAGAACTGAAGCATTCACCTGTAGCAAATCACACACACACACACACACACACGCACGCACACACACACACACACACACACACATGTGTTCGCACAAAACAAGAAAAAGACAAACTTTTTGTGAAACAAAACCACTTAGGGGAAATATGGGAAGAAGAGATGACATTATCTCTATTTGCAGATGGCATTATTGTATAGCTAGAAGACCCAAAGATATCCATGAAAAACTCCAGGAAATAATAAATGAATACAGTGAAGTGGCAGGATTCAAAATCAACATACAAAAATCTATAGCATTTCTATATATGAACAGCAAAGAGACTGAGGTAGAATTGAAGAAAATAATTCCATTAACCATATCCACAAAAAGGATAAGATTCCTAGGAATACATTTAACCCAAGAAGTAGAAAACCTACACAAGGAAAACTATTTCTCATAGTTTTTTCAGAAGCTAAAAGAAGAAATTAAAAAGGACACAAAAAAATGGAAAGGCATACCATGTTTCTGGATTGCAAGAATTAATATAATCAAAATTAATCTACATATTTAACACCATTCCAATAAAATTACCAGATAAATTCTTCACAGATCTAGAAAAGACAATCATAGAATTTGTCTGGATTAATAAAAGACCCCATATTGCCAAAGCAATCCTGTGCAAAAAGAGTGGAGTAAAAGGCATCTTACTCCCTGACCCCAAAATATATTACAAAGCTGTGATAATCAAAACAGCATAGTATTGGTACAAAGACAGACAGAAGGACCAGTAAAACAGAAGAGAGACTCCAGAAATAAACCTCAAAACATACAGCCAATTGATTTTTGACAAAAGTCACCAGTCAATTCAATGGGAAAAAGAGAACTTCTTTAGCAAACGGTGTTGGAAAAGCTGGTTATCCACATGCAGAAAGATTAATCTGGACCCCTATCTCTCACCAGTGACAAAAACCAACCCAAAGTGGATTAATATCTAAACCTAAGACCTCAAACTATAAAACTACTGGTGGAAAACATTGGGGAAACTCTAGGAGACATTGGAGTAGTCAAAGACTTCTTAAATAAGACTCCCAAAGCACAAGCAATAATCCCCAAAATAGAAAAGTGGGATTATATCAGATTAAAAAGTTTCTTCACAACAAAGTAATTAGTGTGAATTGACAACCCTCAGAACGGGGAATATTTTTGTAAATTATGCCTTTGATAAGGAACTGATAACCAGAATACACAGGGAATGCAAGTGGTTTATGTGAAAAAAAAAAAAAAAAGATCATCCCAATTAAAAGATGGGAAAATGAACTCAAAAACAACTCTCTAAGGAAAACATACAAACAGCCTAAAAGCATATGAAAAAAAATCTCAACATTCTTCATAAAGCAGATGCAAATCAAAACCACAATCCTAATCCCAGTCAGAGTGGCTAAGATTAAAAAATATATATATTAAGTTCTGCAAGGCTGTGGTGAAAAGATGACTCTCCTTCACTGTTGGTGGGAATGTAAATTAGCCCAGTCACTGTGGAGAATGATCTGGAGGTTTCTCAAAAATCTACAAATAGAACTAATATATGATCTCGCAGTTCCACTCCTGGGTATCTACCTAAAGGATAGTTGAATGCCCAATCGGAAAAGTGCTTGCATATCTATATGTTTATTGCAGCATTATTCACAATTGCTAAGACATGGGACCAACCCAAATGTCTACGAACAAATGAATGCATCGAAAAAGTGTAACATATACACACTTTGTAATACTAAGCTGTAAAAACAACAAGACCCTGTCATTTGATAGAAAGTGGATGAATACAGAAGATTTACTGCTGAGTGAAGCGAACCAGGCTATGAAAGAGAGCCATCGTATGCCACCACTTAGTATATACTGACTATCACTGTGTGGTGGAAACTGAAAGTTTAGAAAATATAGAATCATGGAATATGGTTATGGATACTGGAGACAGTGTGCAAAGATGATGGGAGAAGGGGGAGAGTATGAGAAAAGAAATCAAGGAAAAAAATAGAAAGGCAGGACATGGGACATGGAAGTGGGCGATTATCTGTTGATGAAAATGTGTGTAGTATTTTCAAGTGGATTGGTGTGAATTATACTCATACTGGGTAAATTCACTTTATAAACTGTAGTGATGTATAGTGATTGAATGTATAAAAGAAAATAATAATAAAATTTATAAAGATAAAATTATTTTAAAGATTCAAATGAATTATGAAGCTGCAACTAGAAGAAAAAGGTCAGGGTCAACTTTCAAAGTGTTTTATTATCTTGTCCTCTCTTTCTCTCATCTTAATATAAATGAGTAGAAATTTTTCCTGCCTTCTCCACTGTCATCTGCTAGAGTTTTCAGATGAGGAGGGGTAAACAAATAGCCTGTTCTGCTTTTATCATGGTCACATTTGGTGATGCTCAGAACCAGACAAGGTAAAAATTTATGCACATTCCAACCCCAACCCAGTTTAATTTCTATATCCATTTCCAATCTGCACTGGGTTGTTATCAATATTGGACAGAAGAGCCAAAATTGGGACCAGTGGGGTAGATTATAAATGTGCATCTTGAAGGTTTTATTAATTTCTTTTCTAGATTTTCTTTTCTTAATGAATTATTCACCTACAGACATGAGAGGAGAAAAATAGGGTAGGAAAGTATGGGGGAAATAGTTTACAGGGTCGACTGTATTTTACTAAAAAGTGTGGAAATTATTTGACTTCATGGAAGTGAGGGTGAAGAAGAAAGACCAAAACAGATTTTAATGTCTTGAAGGAGTGTAGCCCTACACAACCATTAGACATGAGTGCACTGTTCTGCCTGGTTTTGTAACCACATTAGGAACAAATCAACAGAAACATAAAAGAAAAGATAAAAAGAAAAAAGAAAAAGAATCTAGGTACAACTGCATGCATGGCCAAAATCCTGACAGGATGGAGAAATGTATTTTGAGAAGGATAGCCAGGTTATAGCAGTGTGTTGTTCGTTCCCTTGACTATTTGCCTAAGAGTGAAATTTGAGGGTGATATAGGAATGCTATGTTTTACATTTTGAAATACCACCACTTTTATTCTCATTGAACAGATGAGAAAATAGAGGCTCAAGCTGTTGAGGTTAACCAGCCAATGGAGCTAGCCAATATCAGAGCTAACACTCAAACCCACACCTCTTATCCAAAGCCTGTGACTGACCCCCTCCATTTCACTGGCTTAGATGTGAAGCTTGAGTTGGATTCTATAGGATTGGAAGTTATCTTTGTTGATGAGGGCAGGAAGGTTGTCTTGGGAAAAATGTGTTAAGTCCCAGAAGTATGAAAGAATTTTTTGCATTTATGCAAGGACAAGAACATCTATGACATGTATTTTATTTTATCATTTATTTTATTTTTGTGGGCTGGATTAACAGAAGAGAGGTTGAAGGAGCTAGACTCTGAAGGGCCTTGAATGCTCAGGAGTTGGGAACAGATTTTAAGTAAAAGAATAAATATAAAAAACATATGAATGTGAAACAAAAACAGAACCCACAATTCAAATGAAAAGGAAAACACATTGAGGAAAAAATATTTATGGACACATGACATTGGGATAATAGTTTTGTATGAAAAAAAAAGTCTTAGATCGGATTATGAAAACATTCAAACTAAACTAGATAAATGGGCAAGGGACATGAACAGATGATTCACAAAATAAGAAATGCAAAGCAGTAAACAAACATATGGAAAAATGTTCAACTTCCAGTATAATCAAAGACATACAAATTTAAACAACAATAAGGGAACCATTCTTTGCCTATCAGATTAGCAAATGTTTGTCAAAATGATAATAGCTGATTCTGGAGAAATGAGCTATAAGAGGAATTCCTGCACATTGTTGGTATGTTCAAAGTTTGGATGCCAAATGTTCCTTTCTCTGTAACTGTAATTCTGGTTCTGGCAATCAGTTCCTGAAGAAGCTATGTTCTTTACAATGACAAAGAAAGTAAGAAACAAGAAGGCAGAGGATGGGGGTGACCAAGTTTTATTTCTCCTAGATTATCTGTGCGTAAACACTGGGGGGGATTGCTCCAGCCCTAACATCTTGTGGGACTCCATTACTTCTCTAGTCAAATTTTATTTACTGTTTTTACCCAGACCTCCTTTGTCACACCCATTCCTATATTTCATTTTTGGTATCATTAGTTAAATTGTAGTACAAGCTAGAAACATGAGAATTGCCCTGAACTTATTCCTTTCTTTCATTTAATCTATTCCCCTTATCCCAGAAAAACTCTTGACTCTGATCTCTTACTTCTGTCATCCCTTAAACTACCTTTACTTTTTCTCATTTTTTCAATTGTTTTCCGAGCCGCCTGTCACCGGCGGTTTACTTGAAGGTGTGGAGTGGAAGGAAAAAGGAGATGTTAAGAGAGATCACGAGGGCTCGTTTCAGTCTCGTAGCTCCTGCAAAGAGCCTTGTGGGTAAATGGTGAGAGTTCATATTGATTAGGTCAAGTTCTATTCTTACTTTTCTAGTCATGTAATTGGACTGAAAAATGTAACACTTTTCTAGTCATGTAATTGGACTGAAAAATTTAACTAAAGTTTTAATTTATTTTGGTGCAAAAAAAAAAAAAGAGAAGAGATACAATGGGGCTTCAACAGTATTTGTAAGGTTTTTTGTTTTGTCTTTTTTTTATGTATGAGAGAGAAATTAGAAGGGAGAGAGAAAGATGGGGACTCTCAGTTTATTTATGAGAGAGACAGAGACAGAAAGAGAAGCACTACTGATAGGGTCTCATGGTGACACAATCCTTCTGTCTCAGCCTCCCAGCCTGCTAGGATCATAATAAGCACCCTGCCATGCCTGGCATGTTTTGGTTCAGGTATCTGAATCCAGGCCTCCCACTAGCTCCAACATCCTGCAGCAGCGCTCTCCCATTTGCATTACCAAGATCAGGTCTATAGGTATTCCTGATAGGGTCTGGCCACATTGCATGTTGTAATCCTATTGCCCCAGCTTTTAATTCAGCCAGGACCACAGGCCTGTGTCATTGTGCCTAGCTTGCCTAGGTTGGACTCAGTCACTATGTACTGGCACTCTCCTTCATACCGCTACAGTTGGACCCATAAGTTTTTCATGTTTTTTAGAATATCTGAAGTAAAGGTTCAACTTTATTGAATCTGTGTGGTAGGAACCAGATGTTCATTACATTCTCCATATTTTTCTTTGTACTGGAATGTTTAATGAAAACATTTCACATCCCTGGTCTGACTTCCTTTTTGGAAGTTCCCCTTCATTCTCATCCTCTCTCCACAATTCCATTAAATGTTTTAATAACAAGCAAATTTCATACTGTAACTCTACCTGAAAAACCTCCATTAGGTTAGTTCCCCATTTGTTACAGAATAATTCATGACTTGGGTGGTAGATTGTTTATTTAGAAGAATGAATGTCCAGATGGTCAGACAAAGATCAATGGTCAGACAAGACCATTCCCTGGATGGTCTCTTTTCACAATTCTCCTTTCCTCGCTTCAGGATGTGATGGCTATGGTATTGCACTGTATGGTAGACAGAGTCTGTGAGGGGGTCTTGGAAGTTGATGCTAGAAAGTAAAGGTCTTCTTCCCCCCTTCTATCTCTTTAAAATTAACTTTGGTTTGTTTCTTTGTTTTGGTTTTTGTTTTTGTCTCCAATCCTTCCCTGGAATTGGTCTTCATTTAAAGTTTATTTTATTGAGAGAGAGAGAGAGGAAATAAAGGGGAAAAGGGTAAGACGCCCTTAACAGTTTCTTGCCTTGTCATGATCCGCCTCTCCTCCAGCTCCATCAGTCTTCCAGCCAGCCAGGATCAAGGGCACACAGGGGTGTACTTGGTGTGCTTCAGGTCAGTCTGGGATCTGATCTCTGGTTTTTCATGTGGCTCTAGAACTGCAGAACCACAGTATTACTACTCTCTATCCACCATAGCTGAGCTTTGGTCCTCATTTTTGACCCTCAGCCCCAATAGTATAGCAGTCTCTATAGGTTTTGCCACTTCAGCCATATTTTTGTTCGTGTTGTGGTTAATTTTCTCCAGTTCCCTCAATTCATTGTTTCATAGAATTGTTTTTTTTTTTTTCTCTTATCTGTGATCTCATTTGGCAGACAGACATTGCAATCATGGATAAGATTGACTATTAGGAGAAATTTTCCCTCCTCCCCTCCTCCCCTGAAGCAATTGAATAGCACACCACACATTAAATCAAATGAGCAGGCATTAGCATCAGCTGTAAACAATTTACACTGCAGAACGACTGCCATCTTGCCAAATCCCCTTAGAATTAGATGTGGATTCCAACTCACCTTGCTAATTAATTCCAAACAAGAAGATATTCCAAAAAAGCAGTACTTTTTCATGCTGGTGGAGAGTCACGTCGACATTTTAAAATGCTTGGAAACTGGGGTGGGGTAGAATATCCATTCTGTCTGTTATTTTTAGCTTAAGATTTCTTTGCCAGAGTCTGTTTCCAAAATTTTATTGCTTTCTGAGAAAAATAGTGTGCATAGAAGCATATGGATTTTATTGCTGTCTGATTCATCTTTGAAACCTCAGCACTTAGCATAGTTCTGGGCATATTGCAAACACTTAGTTATTATGTTATTGAATTAAATTCTTACATGCTCCTGTAGTGCAGTAGAAAATGCAGGAACTCACAGGGATGACTGAGGTAAATTCCAGCACCTTACCAAGTAATGCTAATTTTTTTTTGAAGAGGTTTTTGCTATAGGGCGCGTGCGCTCGCCAGACAGACAGAGACAGAGAGACAAAAAGTGAGAAATCACCCCCCAGGGGGTTGGCCACGCAGGAATCCTTTCTCCTCCATTCTCCTCCCAGGATCTTGGGCACGCACGCACACGCGCCCGGCGTGAGTTTTAAGCCACCGGGTTCGGGACACGAACCGCGGTCGAGTACATGGGAGTCCAGCGACATAGCCATTGCGCTAACTGCTGGTCCCCCAAATAATGCTTTTTTCATTTGCTTTTTGTGATCAACTTTCCAAGAATGGAATTTGCACAAAGTTAGCCTGATAGTAAACTAGGGTACCAGATTTTTTTTGTTTGTTTTTTTTTTTTTTTGGAGAGGTTTTTCGCTATAGGGTGCGTGCGCTTGCCAGACAGACAGAGAGAGACATGGAGACAGAAAGTGAGAAGTCACACCCCGAGGGAATGGTCACACCGCAATCCCTTCTCCTCCATTCTCCTCTCAGAACCTTGGGCACGCATGCACACGCGCCCGGTGTGAGTTCTAAGCCACCAGGTCCAGGACGCGAACCGCGGTCGACTACGTGGGAGTCCAGCAACATAGCCATTATGCTAACTGCTGGTTTCCTAGGGTACCAGATTTTGAATTTAGCACTGTTCCATTCCAAAGTTTATAATCTTTCCTTCTTACCATGCTGGAGAATTAATTTTCAAGATTCGCCCTTGCCTGTTTTGTTTGCTATGCGAAAAACTTACTCCTATGTTCAGAGTTCCTAGTCAGACTTCCGATCCTTTTGCTCTGCCTAGACAGTAACAGAATGAGAAAGCAGGTATTCTCTACTGATAATTGATTCTACCTCCATCAAAAGTATTTGCATTTTAAATGAAGAATCTGGAAAAGTTGACATTTAAGTCACTGAAATACCTTCACTGAACAGCCTGAGGGACCTTTTAGAAATATACCAAAGGCCATGTCATTCCTTGTCTTAAAACCTCCCAGTTGATGACATATTTCTTATAGGATATAGTTCATGTCATATACCACGGCCTACAAGGTCCTGCATAATCTGGCCTCTGCCCCCCTCCCTGACTCCATCTCACTCTCCTTTCCTACTGACTCTAAACTATTTATTCCTTTAAAACATTCAGCCCATTCAAAACTCACAGCCTCTACAAATCACTGCTCCTTTTGCCTGGAATGTTTTTCCCTAACATAGCTTACATGGCTGCCTCCTCATTTTCTGAGTGTCCTTAAAGAAGCCTTCCTTTATTACCCAATCCAAAGTTGTTCCTCATCCCCAGTCACTTTCTTTCTTTCTTTCTTTATCTATCGTTTTTTTTTTTTTTTTTTTTTTTCTTGGCGGTTTTCACTTTTGGGCGTGTGCACTCGCCAGACAGAGAGAAACAGAGAGACAGAAAGCGAGAAATCGTGGGAATCCAGAGACATAGCCATTACGCTAACTGCTGGTTCCCTCTTTCTTTTTGTTTTTTAAGAGAGATTTTTGCTATAGGGTGTGTACACTTGCTAGAGAGACAGAGAGATAGGAAGAGAGAAATCACCCCCCAGGAGGGATGGCCACACCGCAATCCCTTCTCCTCCATTCTCCTCCTGGAATTATGGGCATACATGCATATGTGCCTGACATGAATTTAAGTCACTAGGTCTAGGACTTGAATAGCAGTTGACTATGTGAAAGTCTAGCAATGTAACCATTATGCCATCTGCTGATCCCCCAATCACTTTCTATGCCATGGTTCCCTTCTAAATTTATTTTTAGAACACAACTTACGTCTTACCTTATTTATTTGTGTGTTGTCTATCTCTTCCCCTAGGGTGTAAATGGACTTATCTTTCTGGTTTACTGCCAATATCCTCCAAACCCAGATTAGTGCCTGGAACTATTCTTTAAAAAAAAAATCTTTAAAATGAATGGATGCATTAAAAGGTGAAATTCAGGTCTTTGTAGAAGCCTGGTGGGAGAGAGAGAGATTTTGAAGGTCAGATAACATCTCTGGAGGGAGTTTATCTCCTCTCTCCATCTCTAGATGAGCTCACTGACCTCTTGCTGACCTGGAGCTATTGTTGCAGTCTGAGAGCTGGTCATGTGTGTGGCTGTTCTCTGAAAAGTGCTTGAAGGGGGAACCCTTAGTGGGTGAGGTTGTACAGCTCTGGTGGCCGAGGAGTTAAAAGTTCGAGAAAGTAGGACGAGTAGTTATGTTGTTGTTGAGAAGATAAGTACTTGTGCCCATCCCATTCTCTCTGATTGTGTGGCCCCTGGACAGCCATGTACATGTGCCATGTGTCATAACAGGACAATATTTATTGTAACCTATTCTCTCCAGAGATTGAGGAAGATATTTAATGGGAGGGGGTTTAGAAACTAAAAGGGTTGACTGATCACTTTGTAGCCACTTTAATAAAATATTAAGTTCTTGCTTTAACTGACACACTCTGCCCTTAAAAACTGGTTTAAAACTTCTCATTTGCCTTGATGAGACAAGTTTTTCAAAGGCAACGGGACGCTCTCGCTGTCCGTGGTGCTGAAAAGATTTTTCTTCTAGCAAATGACTGAGAGGAAATAACGTTTCCGTGGGCTTCCACTTCTTGGTCGCTGGGGGGAGATTTATGGCTTTTAAAACCCTTTCACAGGCTGGTATCCAGGAAAGGCGAGTGAGGTGGGTCCCTGGGCTCTGCGCTTGGCAGGCAGACACCGGAAATCATGGCAGCTGCTAAAGACAACAAAACCCAAGCTCTTAAGGAACATTGGTTATATGAAGAATTAATGGAAGATGAACAAAAGAAGAGATTAATTAGTGAAATTATAAAAGAAAATATTCAGCTAAAGGAGAAGATCCAAAAGCCTGAAGCTGAATACAAGGGACCACCAGCAACTTCCAAATTAAAGAGGATATTCCTGAAACAAGGATAAAGTTCACATCAATAGAGAATCCTGAGAATGACAGCCAGTTTTTAAATATCTCCTGTTCATTTCAAGTAAGCTCTCAAGTTCCTTATGAGTTGCAAAAGGACAAGGACTTATAACCTTTGAAAAAGAAGAAATTGCCCAAAATGTGATAAGAATGAGGAAACATGTGCAGATAGAAGATGTCAAGGTGGAGGTTATGGCTTACCCAGTTTTGTTAGACTCAGGAGCCAGGTTCCAGGTTCATGTAGAAGTTTCTAAAATGAAGATCAATGTTGCTGAACTTCCTGATGAATCACCTGAAGATCAGGTGAGAGACAAGCTAAAATTGAGCTTCTGTTAAGTCCTAAAACAGAGGTGGGGAGGTGGAATGCGTCGATCATGATAAGCAATCTGGAAGTGCTGTCATCACATTTGTGAAAATCGGAGTTGTTGACAAGATTTTGAAAAAGAAAAACTCTTCTCTTTATATAAATTGGAGCTGCTATACTGTTATTGTTTCTCCATGTACTGAAACACACTTGAAAAAGTATCAGGTATTTTCAAAAATATCTAAGAGAACAGTGCTTCTGACTGGAATGGCAGACATTCAGGTGGATGAAGAAATTGTAGAGAATTTAATCAGCATTCACTTTCAGCAGAAGAACAGAGGTGAAGCAGTAGATGTGGTCAAGTGTTCTTTTGGTCACCCTCACATAGCATATTATGAAGGACAAACTGATGGAATCATATGAAAATGATAGCTTCTTAGTCAAAAATCACTGTAAATGTATGGTAAAAATGAATATCCTTTTCCTTAAAAAAATGAAAATGAATCCTTTCGTGTCCATTTATTCCTAGATAGAAAATGTATTTTTATGATTCTGAATTCTTCCTTGTTTCAAACCATGCTGTTTACGCATGCAAAATTTGCGCTATATTAAAAAGTTTGTTCATTATGGAAAACAAACAAACAAACAAACAAACAAACAAAAAAACCCTTTCAGACATATTACACTTTTTTTTCCCTGAGAGTTTTGTAAATCATGTAGGG
>NW_006159944.1:245130-274619 GCF_000334495.1 Tupaia belangeri chinensis
GGTCTCTTTTTCCCCCAAATCTGTGAGTTAAAAATTTTTAACTTGAATCTAAAAAGCTCTACTCCTATCAGAATTTCTCTCATTTATATGAATGTCTCTTAAAACAAGTATTTTTCTTCTTACATATGAAAACAAAATCAGTTGTGAGAATTTTCTATATTCATAGGGAACTATTAACATTTTGATAAATATTCCTTAATATGGATAAGTGAGTAGATAGATAGAAGACACATGATATAATATGGTATACATTGTTTACAACATTTCTTTTCACTTAGAAAGCTCTTAAATGCTTTTTCCAAGTTAATAAATACACTTATTCAGCGTTTTCAAATAAGAACAGTATATAATTTTGGGTCTGTAACATGATTTATGACCAACTTCTTTGTTAAACATTTAGATTATTTTTTTGTTGTCCTTGCAATTGTAAGTCATACTGTAATAAGAACTCTCATAGCTAAATGCTTATGTATAGTCTTCTTTATTTATTCAAGATAACTCTTGGAATTGCTAGGCCATACAATTTAAGGCCTTTTGACGCATGTTTCTAAACAGTTTAGTTTATACTCCCACCAGCAGCCCATTTTTCTCTATGTTCATACATTCTGATTATTATTATTTAAAGAATACACGTTCTTTCATTTCATGGGTGAAAATAGCTTACTCCTATTTTAATTTGCTTTATTTGTTTTTCTAAGTTAATTATTTTTTAAATTATAATTTTTTGAGAGGTTTTCGCTATAGGGCAGTGCACTCGCCAGACAGACAGAGAGAGACAAAGAGACAGAAAGTGAGAAATCACCCCCCCAGGGGGGATGGCCACACCGCAATTCCTTCTCCTCCATTCTCCTCTCGGGATCTTGGGCATGCACGCACACGCACCCGGCGTGAGTTTTAAGCCACTGGGTCCGGGACGTGAACCGCGGTCGACTACGTGGGAGGCCAGCGACATAGCCATTACGCTAACTGCTAGTCCCAAAGTATACATGTGATCAGGGTATTTTTTGTGTGTGTTACAGCATAGTTGTTTTTTTTTTTTTTTTTTTTTTTTAGAGGTTTTTGCTACAGGGAGCATGTGCTCACCAGAAACACAGAGAGAGACAAAGAGACAGAAAGTGAGAAATCATCCCCCTGCCAGGGGTAGTGGCCACGCTGCAATCCTTTCTCCTCCCTTCTCTGCTGGGGATCTTGGGCATGCACACACATGCGCCCGGTGTAAGGTTAAACCACCAGTATATATATGCAAATTCATCTTCTTCAACATTGAACGTTACATTGTACACATTTGCTAATAGTTCTGCTAGGGTTTTTATTTTGAAATATGTATTAAATTCTCCATTTCTTTTCTTTTCTTTTTTAATTATCTTGTGTTACATTGTCCTATAGCCTTTTCCCCTTACTTACATGCTTTTCTTATATTATGATTGAGATCTAATTTCTTTTCAAGTGATTTCGGTCATTCGAGTCTCTCTTAACTTCCATGTCATATTTGCCTAGTTTCCTGTTGAAGAATTTTGAAATCCAGGTCTTCTGACCCTAAATCCAATGCTCTTTCTTTGAACTGCCAAGACACATCTGTTATGAAGGCAAGTGTAAGTCAAGGAAGGAGCCTTACATTGTGATGTGATTCTCACCTGTTAGGACCCTTGCCCCTCAGTCTCTCGATGCTGTTCCAGTTCTAGCCATGATGACACAATCATGTCTGTGTTACGTACCATCACCTCATTCGATTCTTACTTATGTCCTGAGAGGCAGGCAGGCACACTGTGGTGTCAGCATAACAGAGGAAATGGTCACATGGAGGCTAAGGAACTTACCCAAGCTCACAAACAAGTACATAAATCAGAGTAAATCTTGATCCAGGATCTCTTAGAAGTCTAGTGGGAAAGTGATTTGATAAGCTAATCACATTGATACTTAATGATTCTCAAAACATATTATCTTTTCGAAGGTTATTTGCATTTAAATAAAGGAACCTCAGGCAATTGCTACTTAATGTGTCCTGTCAAGACAGGGAAAACTTTGAGGGTCCGGAGCCTACCAGTTCTTAAATCACAGTCTGTGGGTATCTGCCTGCTTCATCTAGGCATAGTCTGGAACTTCTGTCTTAATAGAAGGTTAACTTGAAACACCAGCTATCTATACAAGAACAAAACAAACAAACAAACAAAACCAGAAAGAAAATACAAGGAATTGTTCACTCTTTCTCATTTTAAACTTGTCTTCTATGCTCAGAAAACTGTTTTTTCCATTTTCTTCACAAAATTACTCAGAGCCATTCTTCCCTTTCCTCTGAAATTAGTGAGTTGTTAAGTGCCTCTTGGAAATGTTCTCTAAGGAGCTAGAATGATCATTGTTTTTCTGGAAAGTCATTGAATGCTGTGCAGGACTGATTCCTGTGGTAGACCCACGATAGACCGACTGAGCATCCCACATCTCACCTGAGCAGGTGAGGCTATCTTGGAACACCACCTCTCTGGCTTTCTTCTGCATGGTGTCATTTCACACTGTACAAACTCACATCGTTGTACCAAACTCCTCCAGTGCATTTTCCTCCCTCACTGTGGGCACTAGCCTCCACTACCATCATTGTCTCAGTTTTTCTCCCCGAGAGAGTTCACCTGTCTTGATTTTAAATATGTATAAGAGAGGGGAGCTCTTTGAATTTTTGTTTTGCAAGGTTCTTTTTTGCAATATTTTGCTGGAGTTCTTTTAATAATAATTGAAGAGAATGGTTTATTTTAATGACTGTCTTGTACCCTGTCTATATTCCGTTGGACTGTCTCTGTATAATCTTTTAAAGAATTTTCTGAAGGTCTTTGTTGGCACTTTAATTTTTGTGGAATTAATACACTAATGGTAGGAATCCTGAAGCTTGAGGCAGGCTGATTTAGCATAATTAATAATATTATTAAGTTTTTCTTCTTGTACAGATGTGAAAATTGACCCACAGTTCATTCTAAATTGACTGGTGATTGCAGGAAGGGAAAGGATCATAGATTGATTCATACTTTGATTTGTATAGGCAATACTTTTGTCCAGAGTGGATTGGCAATGGTCAAAATAAGGAAGGACAGAGAATGGCTTCATCTCCAGGGGTAAATAGTCAGGCAGCAAATGATCAATACTGGGACCAGCAGGTGGTGTGGTGGTGAAGGAGCTGGACTCCCACATGGTTGACAGGGGTTCAAGTCCTGGACCTGGCAGCTTGCTTTCTCACTTTTCCTCTCTCTCTCTTTCTCCTCTCTCACTGGTGTACACTCATCCCTATAACAAATTAAGAAATAATAATAAGTAAAGTTAAGTAAATAATTATTTAAAAATATGATAACTATTAACTGACAGCTCCCATTGGTGTGTGTGTGTGTGTGTGTGTGTGTGTGTGTGTGTGTGGCAATAGGAAAGTTGTCCTAACTATCTGAGTTTGGACTAGTCTTAACTCATCCTGAACCTTTATGTTCATAGGTTATTTTTTCTCTGGCAAATAGTGATAATAATCCTTGCCTTATAAGCCTAGTAGGGTGGAAGTAAAGTTTAAAATGGAAGATGAAAAGAAGATATTGCTATGCAAATGCAGAGAGCTTTTATTTCCTGCTACTTATTGGAGTAAATGGCCTCACACCAGATCCAGAATGCATGGCTGGCAGGCTGGCCAGAGCTGGATAACTAAGACATCAGGATGTGTGGCTGGAGGTCCCATACTGAAGTGCCTACATGTTTGAAGAAAACATGTCAGAAACTAGAATGACAGGTGTTTACAAATAGATTTTTGAAACAGTCTTTTTCAAGTAAGAAGGGAGCCCACATAATTTGTTTCAGAGAAAGACATCTCCCAGCCACAAGAGGCAGCTCTTTAGATTGTCTCAGGCTGTTTCACATCCACAAACATGAGCGGTAGAACTGCCCAGAGGAGCAGGGAGGGCACTAGCCTCATGTCAAGCAGCTGTTTTTGCTGGAGCTAGGAGCTATACTTTGCTATGATTTTGTCCAAAACAATGTGTTATTTTGGTAACTCTTTATTTTCCACATTGCAGCTTCCCATGTAATTATTGGATGCAATTAGGTATTCCATGCTGCATAATTACTCAGCTATCTATGCCTCTGGAAGATATGAAAATAAATGATCATGAAAGTCCATGGTGAAAAACCTCCATCCAAAGGTTAGCCCAGGCTTTCTGCCTACCTAACAATGTGTCTGAATCAGGCAAAACAAAATTTAAACAATTTTGGGTTTTTTCCTTACATCTGCTGTACACATGAATAAAATTTCATATTAGCAAGCAGAAAAAACTGGCTTGGTTGCCTTTTCTTTGACATTTTAAGCTATGGCTTCCTATTCTGGTTTGTGTAGACATTTGAATAAAACCTCTCTACGGCATAAAAAAAGAGGTGATAGATGGATCAGGGTCCAAAGATGATCCATAAATCCAGCTTAACTAACTAGTGCACAGGTAGCTGGAAGGTCTGGCTTTATCTCTACATCAAATTCATTCTTTTGCACAGAGAAGAAAAGAATAGCGAGGCATATTAAAGTAGAGCAAGGGCTTTGCTCTTTATACACATCTATATTAACCAGGATCCTTTTGATTGCATGTGACAGAAACCCAATTCTAGCCAGCTTAAGCAAAGAAGGGGATTTATTGATATGATACTGGGGTATCTCAGAGAATAAAAATGAGCTACGGATAGACATGAAGCTCAGTAACTGGAACTGGTGACAGTAATACCAAGACTCTGTCTCTCTACCTATCTCTTTCCTTAGTTTTTCATTCTGTCTTGGCTTCATTCTCTCATATAGAAAACAAGTTTTCTCCATGTGGCAGCGATCACTGTCACATTTATATAGTTTTTAATCAGAGGGGAAAGGGAGTCTTCCATGTTGGTTCTGTTAGGAAAATGAAACAGAACAATGAAAGCCTATGAGTGATACAGGCTGGGTCAAGTACTGACTGTCCTCTAATCCCCATCCCAAGCCAGTTGCTTGCATAAGAAACAAGGTTTGTACCTAAAAGAGGTAGGAGTGGGGACAAAGGAAGGAATGCCAGGCAGATGATTATAGCACCAGCATCCAGATAGACTTTGCTCAAATGCGAAAAGCATTTCCAGAGCCTACAAGAACCCAAAGTATTCTGAACTGAGACTATTTCATATAGAGTCTTAGAACTCAGTTTTTCATTCTTGGAACATGTAATTTTCTCTGATTTCCAAGGTACTTTTTTCTTTAGTGAGGCCATGTAGAAATACATAAGAATTTCCTACAGCATTCTTTTCAGAAGAAGCCAGGACCGAAACCCCAGATATGGTGTCAGTGAATGGTGATGGTGAGAACAGTCCAAGTCTTAGGAAGCTGGTGGTAAAGTTACTACAGCCTTGCTGGGCTCCAGCCAAGCAAGTCAGCCATGGAAGAAAGAACGTTGATTATTTCCTCCCTCTTAGATAGACATCTCCAAGATAGAGAAGCTCATATCTTCCTTTCTCTTGCCTCACTTTTTCTTTCTTTTTTAAAAAATACATATATATATTTCTTTCTTTTTAAATTTTTTTTACTGTATTGTCCAGAAGGCACATGTGCTTACCAGAAAGAGATAGAGAGAGAGAGCAAGAAAGAACTCCTCCTCCCATAGAGCATGGTTGTGCTGCAATCTCTTCTTCATCTTTCCCTCCTTTGAAGATTTTGAGTACGCATGCACATATGCCCAGCAGGTTTTTCTTTTATTCTTTTTAAAATGTTGCCAAGGGGCACTTATACTCATCAGAGATAAATAAAGAGAGAGTGAGAGAGAAAAAGTGAGAAACCATCCTCCCAGGAGAATAGTGGCATGGCAATTCCTTCTCCTCCATTTCTCCCTCCTTTCAGAATTTTGGGCATACATGGACATGTACCCACTATTTCTCCAGTTGTGGGATCTGAGACTTGAACCATGCTGTTGGCCATGTCAGACCAACTACCTTAACCACCAGGCTGCAGGCTGGCTCAGAAAATCATTTTTGAAAAGCAATTTTATCTCTTTCTCTAGAAAGACAAAAATAAATGCTCAGTGATAGCCTCCTTTCTAAAAACAATCCCTCATTGAGTATAAAACTTTGTATTATTGGACTATAAACTCGATATCACATTATCTAATTTGATCCGTGGATACTCCTAATGCCTTAGCTTGATTTCTCCAGGGGAAAAAAAAATCCTGAGGCAAAGCTCATGTGCCACCTCTTTATTAGGAAGTAATCCAAGAGAGAAGTAAGAGACAGGGGGAGTGAGTCAGAGAAGGAAGGAGAGCCTTGAGAAGTTGGACATCACTTGACCAAGTGTAATTGATTGCTTTAACTTATAGACCATCCTCTGCAAGGAGAATGGAAGAAAGAAAGAAAGAAAGGAAGGAAGAAAGAAAGAAAGAAAACATCCTTAGAATAGTCCATCTGGCTGAGTAAGGGAAAAGAGTTTCTTCTCACTTTCATCTCTCATTGGTCAAACTTTTGACCTACAGGGCATGGATCTTCTTGTACTTTCATATCATGCTGTACAGGTATTGATGTCTCAGTGGCAATGGGGAGCATCCCAGGATAAGAGGCTGGAGCTGGGTGGTGCAGGACTAGGGAGGCACCTTCCTAGTTGTAAGGAAGGTTATGCATTATAGGTGTTTTTAACATCTTGATATGATACCAGGGTATCTCAGAGGATAAAAATGAACTACGAATACACATGAAGCTCAGAGACTGGAACTGACAACTTGACAATACTAAGATGTTGAGGTTAGGGCTGAGACTGGATGATCAGGTCATCACAATGCTGGCTAGGACTAGGATGGGTGGCCCAAGGCCCTAGGACAGGTAAGGTCAAGACTGAAGTGATATATCAGAGACCTCTATTTCCTTAAGAATAAGAATTTCTTACTTAAGAGAGATCCTCAAGATGCTTTTCAGATAAGAAAATTAAAAACCAGAATATATAAGAGAATGGCTAAAAAAAGTCACAGCCAATCACTCCAATTAGTGACAGAACTTAGAATATGCCCCACTCCCAGCTCTTTCTATTCATTACTTCTCCATGGCTCCTCAAACATCAGACCCCCATTTGCGAACATTTATGTCAAAATTTCCCAAATGCCTTATGAGGTGAGAAGCAAGTCAACACTTCCTAAATATTCATGAGCTGTTTAATGGTTCAATCTCAGTGGGTAGCAATATGTCTATCAGGATCTATTTATTCTCATTACTTCAGTGCTGTTCTGGAGCGATGCATTATAAACAATTTATGATGTGTTGACAGGACAGATGAATGCTAGGATAATAGGCTGAAGAGGAGAAAAATCTCACCATGGCAAACAGAATGCAGAGACATGACTCTGAGAAGACTGATGGGAAAGGTTTTGATAGTTTGCGTGCTTAGACATTTATGTGTTACCCTAGCAAGCAGCCCTGCTAGGTTTGTGTCACAGTGGTTGTGTGTCTACCATGGTGCCAGCTTGCATTGGCTGTCTTCATGATAGAAATTGCAGAATCTTTGATTCCCAAAAAAGAGGGTACTACAGCTGAGGAGGTTCAGTTGTTAACAATCTGTGAGCATGAATATTCTTGGATTCCTAATACCATAGTAACTTTTCCATGGAGATGTCACTGTATTCACAGAAACCAAGTCAGCTTGCTCAAGTTTTTGGTGAAGATGAAGTTTCAAAAAGTCAAGGCTAAAAGCTCTGGCTGGGACCAGCAGATGGCATAATGGTTGTGTTGCTGGACTCCCACATGGTCAAGTGTGGTTCGAGTCCCAGACCTGGAGGCTTGAAAGTCATGTTGGGTGTGTGTGCATGAGTGCCCCAAATCCTGAAGGATTACGGTGTAGCCATCCCCTCTGGGGTAGGGGGAGTGACTTCTCTCTTTCTATCTCTCTGTATCTCTGGTCAGCGCATGCACCCTATAGCAAAAATCTCTCAAAAAATAAAAAAGGAAAAAAGGTAAATAGTTTTATCATTTAGAGGTGCTGCTTGGAACAGTGGATCTTAGATTAAAGCCAGTAGATACTTTGCATGCTCTCAAATGATGGACATTTATTTTTCTCTGCAATTGATAATGATAATCTGTGTTTAACTCTCATCTTTAGTTAGGTTCTTTTGTCTCTCCCATAAAAGCCCAAAAACAAATAAGCAGAAATGGTGTTGAGCTTTTCTTCCCTTGAATACATGCTATGGGAAAAAAAAGGTTAACCACCTTTTAAGTATTATCATCATTTTATAAAGGAGAAAAAAAGAGGTAAAAAGAAATCTGCTCAAGGAGACAGATGGTACGTGTTAGAATTCGCGTTCTAAGCTGATTGGTTGAATCCCACCATCTTGCTTTGAGCATTATCATGCCTCTACACAACCTTGAGAAATGGTGTTTACCTCATAGTGCCTCGTATTGTTCATTTATAAAATGTGAATTTAGATAAATTGCCTACATACTTCAAAGGCAGGTTATGAGGACAAAATAAATGGATAAATCTGAACATATATTGACAAAAGTTAAAAGATATAGAGAAAACAAAGGATTTCCCTCCTTTGTCTTTTTTGTTGGTGGTGGTAGTTAATTTTACTCCAATTTTGCTTTTAAACTTTATTTTGCAAGAGACAAAGTAAAAGTCAGGCATACAGGGGAGAGAGAGAGAAGGAAGGAGGGAGGGAGACAGGCATACTCGACAAGGTTTCATCACACCATGATCCTTATCCCCCAGTTGTTTAGCTGACATGTTTTTGGTGTTGAAACCTTGGGGTTGAAACCCATGGTCGGCCATGTAGTTTCCAGCATTGCAGAGAAGCACACTATGGCCTGGATCACTGGGGCTGAGTCCTACTCTGAATTGTTGAATGTCATTTAGATGTTCTCACCAAGTGACCCTTCATAGCCACCATATAGGTAAAATACAGTGTTCCAGAAAAGCACATTTATGCACACCTCTTCATTCGATCTTCAGAATCTGGCTAGTGAGGTGAGATGAGGATGATATTTCTGGGCAAACTGAGGTTACTGTAGACTCATTTGGCCAGAACTGGTGAATGAACAGCTCAACACTTCACAGCAAGCTAGTGGCTAAGCTGAGTTTTTGCTGCCTGCGTGTTCTTTTCTGCAAACCATGTAGTCTCATTGTGCCCAAGCAGTTTTCATTTTGTTTTGTTTTTGGTTTCACCATAGGGTGCATGTGCTTACCAGAGAGGAAAGGAGAGAAAGATAAAGAAAGTAAGAAATTACCCCTCTGGGGAGGGGAAGGCCACACCCCAATTTCTTCTTCATTCTCCTCTCAGGATTTTGGGCACAAACAGGCACATATACCAGCATGTTTTTTAAGCCGCTGGGTCTGGGACTCAAGTTGGGTAGTTGACCATGTGGTATCTAGCCTCTTCGATTACCATGCCACCTGGCTGTCCTTCAAGCTATTTGGTAAAAGAAAAACTATACATCAGTGGTGGTGGTGTGTGTTAGGCAGTTTCTTGGGACTTGAAGTGAGGAAAGGAGGATTCCAGAGATTTCCTTGCCAAATTTCAGCTATCCTTTTACTGCTAACCTGTCATTCAACTTCTTGAAGCACCCTTTCCATTTTCTCAGCCTTGGCTCCAATCTCTCTCTTTTTTTTCCGTGCCAAAGTTCAGAGTGCCACAAGTTAAGAGAAGAAGGAAGAAATGACAGCAATCCCATGTTGTTATTAAGCATTTTGTTGATTTAGATATCACATCTGTAGTTGTAACTATTTTTAACTGTTGACATTTATGTGGTATAAATCATTGAATAGCTTATAAGGGGCACATAGGGAGACTTAAAAACAATAAAGTTCACTTGCTAATGGATGCCTTTCATGAGTTGATAATTGGTGAAGCTGAGTGATGGGTGTGTGGGGATTTGTTAGAAGAGAAACTAGCATAGCTTTTTTTGGTGTTGTTTTTTTAAAGGGCCAGGTAGTAAATATTTTAGGCTTTGTAGACCTTATGTGGTCTCTGTTGCAACTATTCAACTCTGTCCTTGCAGTGTGAATACAGTCATAGATAATATATAAATAAATAATAAATGTGGTTGTGTCCCACCAAAACTTTACTTGCAAAAGCAGGTTGCAGGGGACCAGCAGTTAGCGTAATGGCTATGTCTCTGGACTCTCACGTAGTCAACCGCGGTTCAAGTCCCGGACCCGGTGGCTTAAAACTCACGCCGGGTGTGTGTGCCTGCGTGCCCAAGATCCCAAGAGGAGAATGGAGGAGAAGGGATTGCGGCGTGACCATCCCCCCTGGGGGGTGATTTCTCACTTTCTATCTCTCTGTCTCTCTCTGTCTGTCTGGAGAGCGCACGCGCCCTATAGCAAAAAAAAAAAAAAAAAAAGCAGGTTGCAGGTTGTGTTTGGCACATGGGACAAAAGTTTCTGACTCTGCTTTATTCTGTGTTGTTTAGGAGATATTTCAAAATTTCCATAGAAAAACATTAAAATAATTGGTTCTAAAGTTATGAGGTTGATAGTTTCTTAAGGAGTGAGATCATAATTATAAAATTATGCCCTGTATTGCGATGTACAGAGTAAATCACTGTATGTTGTACAGTCCCTTAATAACAGGGATTACCTTTTGGTGAAGATATGCTTTTTCTATGTAAATGAAGTAGAATATTTACTAATGATCTTAAAAATGTTAGAGTTAACTATATTGTCTTTCTGCAAACTTTGGGAAAAAAAAAATCTAATCTTGCCTGAATTATTTAGACTGACTGGCAAGGCTTAGTTGGGGTGTTGGGTGTCAAATCTGGCAGAAATCGGGACCAGCAGTTAGCGTAATGGCTATGCCACTGAACTCCCATGTAGTCGATCGTGGTTTGAGTCCCAGACCCGGTGGTTTAAACTCATGTGAGTTGTGTGTGTGTGTGTATGTGCCCAAGATCCTGAGAGGAGAATGGAGGAGAAGGGATTGCAGCGTGACCATCCCCTCTGGGGGTGATTTCTTGCTTTCTACCTCTCTGTCTCTCTCTGTCTTTCTGGAGAGTGCACGTACCCTATAGCAAAAACCTCTCCAAAAAAAAAATAATCTGGCAGGATTCTTCTTTTTACTCTCCAAAGTCAATAATATGGAAACCCGATTATATATCTTACGCCTCAGGCTGGGCAGGTGCGACTTAGGAAGCCACAGTCCTGCTTTCAGGAGCAATTGTTTCTGACGCTCACCAAAGCCAATTCTCACTCTTCTGCTGCTATTACTTGTGTTTCCATGGAAATGGACACCAGCTCGACTAAAACAAGGTAGCTGAAGTTTTAAAACAGTGATTATTTGGACCCTCTCAGTTTCTATGAAAATCACAGTTAGCAATCAAGAATCACTATTAAGGTTATGGTTTTTTTATCCTTGAGATAGAATATCAGAGTTCTTGCAACAGTCTTATTTGTAAAGTGGGAATGTTAATAGGACCTGCCTCCTAGGAACATGGTGTGGGTTAAATGAGGCTATAAATGCAAAACACTTAGCACAAAGCCCGGCATTTGACAACTCTCCAGATAACTAAAGGCAAAGAGTAAATCACTGTATGTTGTGCAGCTATTAAAAATAAAACGGAGACCCAGCTGTGCTGGCACAGGCAGTAGGGTACTGCTGCTCAGTACTGGAGCCATATAGGAGGACCTGAGGTTTGAATCCTGGGGCAACTTGAACACAGTAGGCATATCCACGGATGCACCCATGATCCTGACTGGCTGGCAGTTTGATGGGGTCATTACAGGTGGTGAGCTCTTGAGGAGAATACTGCTCTTTTGCCTCTCTCTCTTAACAAATTAAAAAACTTTAAAAAATATTTGTGGAATAATGCATAACAGATCAAATGCTATATTAAAGAGTTAGATTTTTAAAAATGTCTAGTTTAACACAATTGTATGCCATTATCTCATTAACTTAAAATACACACACACACACACATAGGGCCAGCAGGTGTCACGGGGTTTAAGGCATTGAATTCCCACATATCGGCTGTGGTTCAGATCTGGACCTGGCAACTTGCTTTCTCTTTCCTCTCTCCTCTCACTCTGGTGATTATGTATGCTCTATAACAAATTTAAAAAATAATAAGAAGAACAATTAAATAAATAATTCTTAAAAAATTAAACATAGAGAAAAGCTAAGCATGATACTGTGAATGGATTCTCACTAGTAAACTCACATAAGTTATTTTCATCTTTGCAATGTGAATCTATATACAATTTTTAGACAGTTTTTCCTTTCATGAGAATGAGAAAAAGACAGATAGATACCCTCAATAGGGTTTTGCCTGGCTGTGATCCTTCCCCCAGCCTTTGAGGAAGTCAAAAATCACAGGTGTGCCCATGAACATGTTCAGCATGTGTAGGTTAATCCAGGATACAAACTGTAGACCTTCTCATAAGGCTCCAGTATTGCATAGCAACACCTTACCACCTGTGCTACTGTGGCTGAACCGATAGTCAATGTTTAACATTAACTTCTAGGTTTGCAAGTGGTTTTACATGACCACATTTTGTGTGTGTTTAATTTTTGCCTGATTTCAACAGTTCAGAGGACCTGTAAGTGTGTTTCACAGGGGCAAAATGTGTTTCTCATATATACAATATAAAATGATGCTTTGAACTCAATCACTTAATAACAGCATTTATCAGGGATCTCAAATGCCTCATTCTAAAAATAAAATGAATATTCTGTATTATTTTGGCCGGAGTTAATTCTACTGAGAAACACTGGAGCTCCGAGTTTTTTCCACTCTCCTCCAGCATAGACGAACTAAACTATATATCCAGATATTATTCCCAATGGCATTTGTTGACTTATCTCCATATCTCTGGGGCTTAGAAGATGGTCCTAGGATTAAGAGAAGTGACATGACTACTATAGCAATTAGTAGCTGAAAAGTAAAGTTTTTTTTTTTTGAGAGAGAGGTTTTCGCTATAGGGCGCGTGCACCGCCAGACCCACAGAGAGAGACAGAGAGACAGAAAGCAAGAAATCACCCCCCAGGGGGGATGGTCACACCGCAGTTCCTTCTCCTCCGTTCTCCTCTTGGGATCTTGGGCATGCACGCACACGCACCCGGCGTGAGTTCTAAGCCACCGGGTCCGGAACGCGAACCGCGGTTGACTATGTGAGAATCCAGCGATATAGCCATTACGCTAACTGCTGGTTTCCAAAAGCAAAGTTTGCAACTAAGGAGAAAATTAATTTTAAACTATATGTCCTTCTTGGAATCTGATTCATACAGTGTTTTTTATTACTAACTCAATAGTGTTAACTTTTTATTGGTCTTTCTATCTCTTTGTGGTTCAATCTTGGTATGTTGTGTGTGTCCAGGAATTTATCCATGTCCTTTCAGTTTTCCAGTTTGTTGGCATATAATTATTCATAACAGTCTCTAATTATCTTTTGTATTTTTGTGGTATCTTTTGTAAAATCTCATTTTTCATTCTGATTCTGTTTATTTCTATCTTTTTCCCCACTTGTTAGTCTAGCTAATGATTTGATGGTTGTGTTTATCTTTTTTAAAAAACAAACTTTTTGGAATGTCAGCTTTTTTACTGTGTGTGTGTGATCTCTATTGCACTTATTTCTGCTGTGATCTTTATTTCTTTCCTCCACTGCTTTTGGGTTTAGTTTGTTCTTGCTTTTATAGTTCTTTGAGATATATTGATAAATTATTTACTTGTCATCTTTCTAATTTTCCATCCTTTTACTCTTGGTCTATATATGTCTTTACAGATGAGATGAGTTTCTTGTAGGCAACATATAATGGGGTTTTGTTTTCTTTCTTTTTTAAATCTATCAAGCATGGTATTAGCACAAAAACAGACACGAGAACCAATGGAGCAGAGTAGAGACCCCAGAAATAAACCCCAAAACATACAGCCAAATGACCTTTGACAAAAGGTACCAGTCAATCCAATGGGAAAAGGAGAACCTCTTTAGCGAATGGTGCTGGAAAAACTGGGTATCCACCTGCAGAAAGATGAATCTGAACCCTTATCTGTCACCATTAACAAAAACTCAATGGATCAAAGATCTAAACCTAAGACTGCAAACTATAAAACTACTGGTAGAAAATACTGGGGAAACTCTAGGAGACACTGGGGTGGGAAAAGACTTCCTAAGTAAGATGCCCAAAGCACAGGCAATAAGTCCCAAAATAGGTGAAATTATATCAGATTAAGAAGTTTCTGCACAGCAAAGGACACCATAATTAGTGTGAATCAACAATCCTTGGAATGGGAGAGAATTTTTGTTAACTGTGCCTCAGATAAGTGACTGATAACCAGGAAACACAGAGAACTCAAGCGGCTTATCTGAAAGAAAACGATTAACCCAATTAAAAGATGGGAAAATGAGCTGAATAAACTACTCTCTAAGGAAGACATATGAACAGCCAAAAAGCATATGGAAAAATGCTCAACATCCCACATTATATGGGAGAGGCAGGTTGAAACCACAGTGAGATACCACTTAACCCCAGTCAGAATGACAAAGATTAAAAAAACAAAAACGTGATAAGTGCTGGTGGAGATGTGGTAAAAGGGGAACACTCCCACATTGTTGGTGGTCCCACCACTGTGGCAAATGATATGGAGGCTCCTCAAAGATCTTCAAATAGAACTACCATATGATCCAGCAATTCCACTCCTGGATATCTATCCAAAGGACTGGAGAATGCTCAGTTGGAAAAGCTCTTGCACAACTATATTTATCGCAGCTCTATATCATCCCATGCCCTCTTGGCTTGTAAGGGTTCTGCTGAGAAAGCTGCTGTTAATCTGATGGAGATTTCTTTGTGTGACTTGATGTTTTTCTTTCTGTGATTTTACCATTCTAGTTCTGTCTTTGATTTTTCTTTCTAATTGCCAGAGGGTACATATGCTTGCCAGAAAGAGATAAAAAGAGAGACAGAGAAAGAAGGAGAAAACATATTCTAGTGGGGCAAGGTCATGTCACAATCCCTTCTACTCCATATCACTGTCCTGTTCGGATTTTGGACATTCACATGCATCCAGTAAAGTTTCAAGTCATCAGGCTGGGATTTAACCATAATTGGTCCTGTAAGATCTAGCTCTTTTAACCACTAGGCTACAAAGTCAAGCCTGTCTTTTTTTTTGAGAGAGATTTTTGCCTCAGGGCGTGTGCACTGACAGGAGAGAAACAACAGAGATAGTGAGAGGGACAGTGAGAACTCAACCCCCGGGGGAGATGGCCACACCACAATCCCTTCTCCATCTTCCTCCCAGGATCTTGGGTACACATGCACACATGCCCCGCATGAGTTTCAAATCACTGGGTCTAAGATTCAAATCATGGTTGGCTGTATGGGAGTCTAGCGACACAACTGCTACACCATCTGCTGGCCCCCAGCCCTGTCTTTAATTTATCACAGTCTGACTATACTAGAGAAGATCTTTTTAGGTTCAATCTATTTAGCAACCTTTGTGTTTCCTAGATCTGGAGGTCCAAATCTCTTCTTTGGTCTGGGAAGTTTTGGGCTATTATTTTATAAAATATGCTTTCTATGCCTTTTCTTGTCTCTTTTTTATTTGGAATTCTAATAATGTGAATATTTGTTCATTTAATGGTATCCCATGGGTCCTTTACTCTTTCTTCATCCTTTTTTTTTTTTGTCTCATTGAGTTATTTGAAAAGCTCTGTGTTCAAGTTCAGAAACTTCTGCTTGATCTAGCCTATTGTTGATGTTCTCAATTGTATTTTTTATTGATTTATTCAGCCCTAGGATTGCTGTTTGATTCTTTTTTATTGTATTTATCTGTTTAATTTCTCAATCATATTCTGGATTATTTTCCTGATTTCATTGAGTTGTGTATCTAAACTCTTTTGCATCTCTTTGAGTTTCCTTAGGATCATTAATTTAAATTCATACTTAGGCATTTGTTGAATTTCCTTTTCTTTGTAATTTGTCACATGGAATTTATTTTATTCATGTTTCCTTGTTTTCTCATGTTTCTTGTGTCCCTACATTGCTGCTTGGGCATCTCATTGAGCAATCATCTCTTCTGGTTTTATGGAGCAACTTTTCTAGAAAAATTTTTTTCTGTAGATATGTCCTGTAGTGTTAATACTTGTTAATTATTAGTTGGGTGGTATGCTTTAACTTTGGTACTGGTTGGGTTCAGTAGAATAGTCTTTGTACATATTCAACTATAGCTATGTCAGCAGTGCCTGTGAGTGTCTTTGTGGCTGAAATTTTGAGTGTTTGTGCATGCAGAGGCATGGTTTCTTTGGTAGTGGGGGCCACCTGAGCTGGGTATCAGAATACTTTGATCATGGATGGAGGGTGCAGAGTGTGCAGAGGCCCTGCTAGTTGAAAAATAAAATTATCTGTGAGACAACATCAAAAGATCTAACATTTATTTCATTGGAGTTTCTAAGAGAAGGATGGTATGGTATATGCATAAAATATATTTGAAGAAATAATGACTGAGAACTACTCAAATTTGGTAAAGATATAAACTTACAGATTCAAGAATCTCAGCAAACCTTAAACAGAATCAATTCAGACAGATTTGCACACAAATACATCATAATTATACTGCTCAAAATCAAAGACAAAGGAAAAAGTGTGAAAACAACCAGAGAAAAACAGACATTACAAGTAGAGTAATAAGTTGAATGACTGTAGAATTCTCATCAGAAATGATAAAGGCCATAGAGCAGTAAAAAAATACATTTAAAATGCTAAAGCCCCTGAATTTTCTATCCAATCAAAGTATCTTTCTGGATTCAAAATGAAAGGAGTAATTCTTAGGGGAAAGAAAATTAAGATAATTCATTGCCAGTATATGTGCTCTAAAATAGGTGCTGAAGTAAGTTTCTCAGATAGAAGAGAAATGATACTAGAGGGAATTTGCCAACTGTGTTGGCAAATATAATGTACTATTTCTCTCCCTTAGTTTTTTGTGAGAGATTTTTGCTATTGGGTACACGTGCTCACCAGAGAGACAGAAAACAAGAATTCACCCCCCATGGTGGATGGCCATATGGAGTATCTTCTCTTCTATTCTTCTCTTGGGATTTTGAGCACACACACACATGCCCAGTGTGAGTTTCAAATTCTGGGTCCGAGACTTGGATTGCAGTAGACCACGTGGGACTCCAGTGTATTAACCACTATGCCACCTGCTAGTCCCCCTCCCAGAAGGTTTTTTGTTTTTTATTTATTTTTTTATTTTTTATTTTTTTTAATAGGGAAGTGTTTAAAAAGCAATTTTCCAGAGGGTATATGCACTTACCCAAGAGAGAGAAAAGGCACCCCTCATGGGATGTGATCATGCCACAATCATTTTTTCCTCCATTTCTTCACATGGATCTGTCAGGATTTGAGAAAATCAGGCACATGCACACAATCTATTTTTCAAACAGCCAGGGCCAGGATTTGAACTGCAGTCAGCCATCTGGTATTTGGCTCCCTATGAACAGCACTTTACTACATTATGGGATCAGCCTCCCTTTATTTTTTATTAAAATTTTTTTAAAGTTTTTTTTGCTATAGGGTACATACACTTGGCAAAGAGACAGAAATAGTGAAAGAGGAAGTGAGAAATCACTCCCCAAGGGGATGGCCATATTGCAATACCTCCTCCTCCACTCTTTTCCTAGGATTTTGGACACACATGCTCATGCACCTGGCATGAGTTTCAAGTGGCTAGGTCAGGACCTCCAATGGCAGTTTTCCATGTGGGAGGATAGCACTTTAACCACCACATGATCTGCTGGCCCCTACATATGATGATTTAAAGCACTTGATTACGTTGTGAAAACTGGAACAAGAAGGTAGAGCATTGCCTTGTTTAGTCTCATCTGGGAATGTGTATGTTTGGTGACTCAAACTTTTTACTATTCTGTGCATATCTACAAATGACTGCAAAAGTACCATGAATATTAATTTTGTTTGTTTATTTATGTATTGTGTGAAAAAGAGAAATAAGTATCCCTAGACTGCTAGGTGTGATCTCTTCACACCATGATCTACTTCAGACTCAGTCAGTCCAGATCATGAGCACATGTGTGTGCAACCAGAATGCACAGGAAGACCTTGGGATGTGAGCCAAAAACCTTCTTATGTGATCTCAGCATCATGAAGCATTGCATTACTGCTGCATCACGATGATTGTCACAATGATTACCTGTTGCAAGTATTACTTTTGTGGTTACAAATGTGAATAGGTGTTATGGTTGGAATGTCTTCCCCAAAATTCATATTGAAAAATCATTGCTGGCCCAGCTCTGTTACACAATCAGCAGTATGAGGTCCTGTGGAACTGGAAGCCATTGCCAACCATGATTTGAGTTCCTAAGCCAGTTGGCCTAAAAACACAGTGAATATATATGCATGTGTCCACAATATTGGTGGGGTAGAAGATTAGAAGAAAAGGATCACAGTGTGGCCAAGCTTCTCTGTCATTCTCTCATGCATGCACGCATACTTTATCATGAATGAAAAAAAAATGTAATTGGCAATGTCATAGTGTTGGGAGGCTGGACCTTCAAGAGGTGATTAAGCATGAGAGCTCTGTTATTGGGAAAGTGGGTTAGTTAGTATGGGTGTGGACTTCTGAAAAAACATTAAGTTTGGGCCCATTGTATTTCTATCTTCCATGCTCTCTTGCCCTTCCAGCATGAGATAACACAATAAAAATACTTTTCCAGGTCAATGCTAAACAGATGTCAGTACCATGCCCTTGGACTTCTAAGCCTCCAGAACTGAGCTAAATAAACTTCTTGACTTTATAAATTACCCAGTTCATGGTATTCTGTTATAGCCAAAATAAATAAATAAATAAATACATAAATAAATAAATAAATATTAAGGCAGTCAGTAAATTCAACAACACAAAATCTTTGAATAATGAAAATTGGATTTATGTTTATTATAATTATTAGACCACTAAAAAACTATATAATTAACATATAATTAACATAGGAATTAGAGACATAGACATATACCTCAAAATGATATTTTCAAATCATTAGAAAGATACCACAGTTCTAAATTTGCACCTAAAACCATGTTCAAATGAATAAAACATGAAGGACAGAACTAAAATAAGAAATGAAAACCTGGAGTCCTAATGGACAGTTTAAAATGTATCTTCTGTAACTGCTTGAAAAGACAGGCACAAATTCAATTATAGTATAAAATATTTAAATAACCCTATTCTATGAAGATCAAAACATATATTCTATAATGGTAGATTATTTATTCTTTTTAACCACACATGAACCATTTGCACTAATTCACTATTTTCAATATTTTCCTTGTATTAATAGACCTTATTGCAAGTTTCAGTAAATTTGAAAAGATTGAAGTAACTCAGTATGTTCTCATAATCAATGGACTTAAGCTCAAAATAAATTAGAAAAATATAGTGCATCTCTTTATATATATATTCCTTGAAATTAAGAAATACACTTTTATATTATCCATGTTAATATTGACTACGGGTAAAGAAAGAGGTCTTAATTAAAATTCTAAATATTTTGAACTAACTGAACATTAAAATTCTACATTCAAAATTACTTGTGGGAGGTAGTTAAAACTGTATCTATGTATTCAAATCCATATTAAAAAGGAGCAAGACTGACAATCAGTACACTCATTTCATAAAATTGGACCAAGAATATCAAGTTGAACTTAAAGAGAAAAAAGAAATGCATAAGAAAAGAATTAATAAGAAATAATAAATTTTTAAAGAGTAATATTTGATACTTCTGTTGAAGCTGATGAAGAAAAAAATGAGAGAATTCTCAAATAATTGATGCCAGGTATGAAAAAAGAAAGCATCACTTTAAATCCTGTAGACATAAAAAAGTTAACATATAAAAGAGACACATTCCTAGAAAAAAGCAACTTGCTAATATGGACACAAGAAGAGTTTAAAAATTGAATAGTTCTGTTTTCTCTATATACAATTTATGTCAATTTTTTTTTTTTTAATTTACAAACTTAAAAGACTGAAGTTAAGAATCACAGAGCTGGAAGGGAATCTGTCATTTGCTTTATTACCTGCCTTTAACCAGAGGCATGTCTAAATTCTAATTTTGGGAAGCTATAAGTATTCAACATTATTTAAAAACAGAGGATATCTTTTCCTTAACTTAAATTTAGCTAAATAAAAAGTCAATTTACAGTTCTTTGACATGACGAGAGCTGTTGCAAAACCGGTTAAAGTAATGTTAGAATTTGATAAAATTCCTTAAAGATTAACAACCAAGAGAAAGGTAGACCTATCTACTGTCTTCTTGACATATATATTCCTCTTTATGTCCTTGAAAGTCAAATAATACTTATTTTAATTCCAGTACATTTTCTTCATGTTTGACTTAAGGAAAAACAAAACCCAAAACTGTTCTGTAACTACCTCATGCCTTCTCTGAAAGGAGAAATCAACTCTCCTAACTTCCCTTCTCTTCCCTAAATAAATATACTTTGCATGTCACTCCTAGAGTGACATGGTGATAAACTATGGATCTTAGTTCTGCCCTGTGCTTTAAAAGGAGTTTTTGTTCCTTATACATCAAGCTGGATTTAGGTTTCATCACAATGCAAGCATTTACTGCCTGTTGTACTTGTGTTACTTGCTTGCTCTTGACTGATGACTTCATTATTGTCCAATCCTTGTCTCTACAGACTCCCAGCCTTATAGATGAGGCTTTAGGATTAACTCTGACTTCTGGTAGGAAGAAATCAGGTTGCTTAGCATTAAGGCCACTGAGAAATTGCTAACTTGACTGTGTCCCTTTTCCGACCCTGTATAGTAGTTTCCCCTAACTCTCAGGAGACGTGTTCTAAGACCCCTGATGGGTGTTTGAATCTATATATAGTACTGGACCATATATATCCATACACGCACACGCACACATACACACACATGCACACACACACACACACACACACACACACATGCTATGAGCTTTTTGTTTTCTTACCTGATAACTAAGATGACTACTAAGTGACTAAGTGACTAATGGGCAGATAGCATACACAGTGGAGATATTCTAGATAAAGTGATGACATCAAAGACCACAATAGGACAGCATGAGAGTTCATCACACTACTCAAAGTTCATCACACTACTCAAAATAGCATGCAATTTCAAACTTATAGATTGTTATTTCTGAAAACTTCAACTTCGGTGATCAACTAAAACTATGGAAAGTGAAACCAAGGAAAATTGGGGGTGAGGGGGTTGGTTACTGTATTCCAGTTACAATATCATAATTTCATGTGTGAATTCTTGTCATTATAACCTTGCTACATGCCTCAGTTTCTCCAGAAAATCCTTCTCAATCATCTCTTCTATTATTAAAGTCCCATTCCCTAGTTTTGTTTAAATGACATACTCTAGTCTTCTGCTCAATGGTTTCCCACCTCAGAAGTAGTGCTAAGACACTACTAGTCACCCTTATAGAGAAGGAAAAGTATGGAATATTTCACAGGGTACGGGGTTTAGAATTGAGTAGTTGTGAGGGGCCAGCAGTTGGCGTAATGGCTATGTTGCACGACTCCCATGTAATCAATCCGGTTAGAGTTCCAGGTCCAGTGGCTTAAACTCATGCCAGACCCATGTGCACGTGCCCAAGATCCCAAGAGGAGAATGGAGGAGAAGGGATTTTCATGTGGCCATACACCCCTGGGGGATGATTTCTCGCTTTCTGCCTCTCTGTCTCTGTCTTTCGGGTGAGTGCACACACCCTATAGTTGTGGACTAAGAATCTTGATCTAGGGGCATCCAGTGCCTTGACCCTGTAAGACCTACTGTGTGCTTCGAGTCACAGACCCAGAAGCTAAAGAAACACCAGCCATGTGTACATGCATGCCCAAAATCCCAAGGGGAGAATGGAGGAGAAGGGATTGTGGCAGAGCCATCTCCCTCTGAGGGGTGCTATCTCACTTTCTTCTTCTTTGTCTCTCTCCCTCTCTCTCTGATGAGTACTCATGTCCTATAGCAACTTTAAAAAAAAATCCTCATCTGACATTAACAAGCTTCATGCTATTACCTTTTTTGGTCTGATTTCTCTCATCTATTAAAAAAAAAAAAAGTGGGAACCAGCAGTTAGCATAATGGCTATGTCACTGGAATCCCACGTAGTCAACCGCGGTTCGTTTCCCAGACCCGGTGGCTTAAAACTCACGTTGGGTGCGTGTGCGTGCATGCCCAAGATCCCAGAGGAGAATGGAGGAGAAGGGATTGCGGTGTGACCATCCCCCCCGGGGGGTGATTTCTCGCTTTCTGTCTCTATGTCTCTCTCTGTCTGGCGAGCGCACGCGCCCTATAGTGAAAACCTCTCCATAAATAAATAAATAAATAAATAAATAAATAAATAAATAAATAAATAAAAGTGATGGTGACTATTTGGTAAGTTTGTAAGGGAATCAAGTGATAATTTATTAAAGCACAGGTTTTGGTCCATATTCCTACATTTCCATAACCAAACCTTATTTTTAAGCCTGTATCCTCTTACCTTTGGAGTATCCTTTCAAGAACTTACACACTGACCACAGCCCTACAGTATTTCAGTTTCTTCCCATCTGATCCCTGCCCTGACCTCCTAAGAGTTATGTTCCTAGTTTGTAATCCTGGTTTCCTTCCATCCTTGTCACTATTTGGTGGCTCAAATTTCTTTTCAAAGAGAGAGCCAATTCACAGCTATCCAGTGAAATATTTTTCATGGCATCTATTTCAACCAAAATTGGGTATGCAAACATATCTAGAGACATTGAGGATTTTGTTTTAGACTACTGCAGCAATGTGAGTATCACAATAAAGTGAGTCACATGAATTTTTTGGCTTCCCAATGCATATAAAAGTTATGTTTATAAACTACCGTAGTTGATTAATTGTGCAATTGCATTATGTCTAAAAAAAATGCATCCCTCCTGTCTGGATCTTCTATCCAGAACATTAAACTTTCTCCATATTGGCAATAAGGTTGTTTCACTTTATCATTTGTGAATTCTTTGGAGTAGCATTTTTAATTTCCTTCAAGAACTTTTCCTTTGCGTTCACAACTTGGCTAATGTGCCCAAGAGGCCTATCTTTTGGCCTATTTCAGCTTTCCACAAGCATTCCTTACTAAGCTTAATCATGTCTAGCTTTTGATTTTAAAGTGAGAGACGTGAAAGTCTTCCTTTCACTTTAACACTTAAAAGACATCATAGAATTATTAATTGGCCTAATTTCAATATTTTGGCATCTCGGGGAACAAGTAGGCCTGGGGAGAGGATGAGAGATGGGGAACAGTCAGTGGAGTAGTCTGAACACACAGAAAACTTACTGATTAATTTTGCCATCCTTTATGAACATTGTTCATGGTGCCCCACAACAATTATATTAGTATCATTGAAGATCATTGATCACAGGTCACCACACAGATATAATAATAATAATAATGAAAAGTTTAAAATACTGCAAGAATCACTAAAATATGATATAGAGACACCAAGACACACACTGGAAAAAACACTGATAGACAACTCAAACCTCTCATTTGTAGAAAATGGATTATTTATAAAGCGCAATAATATGAAGCACAGCAAAATGAAGTGAGCCTTTTGCAATTCAATTTTAACACTAATCACCTTGGATTCATACACCATATGTTTGAAGGCTCAGTCCTCCCTAAAACTGTGCTTACTTTAGATACAGTGATAAATCAGGGGTCCTTAGTCTCTAATTCTGCCAAAATGGCTTTAATTTTGCTATTTCCATGACCCTCTCTAATTGACTAAAATTACTCATAGTAATCAGAGAAGTTCTATCTTCCTGTTACAGTTTTCTGTTTTAAAAAATAATTATTTATTTTATTTTATTTATTATTATTATAAATTTGCTATAGGGCACATGTGCTCATCAGAGAGAGAGAGAAAGTGAGAGAACAAGCTGCCGGTCTGGGACTCGAACCACAATCAGCCATGTGGGAGTCCAGTGCCTTAACTACCATGCCACCTGCTGGTTACTATTTCATTATAAAGGACATACCTAGACTGAGAACAGGAAGCATCCTGAATATAGAGCATCTGTGTCCTCTTCACATGGAGTAAGATGCATTATTTTCCTAGTACATTAATGTATTCAACCATGAAGCTCCACTGAGCATTGGTATACAGAGATGTTATTGAAGTTTCCTTACATGACACAGTTGATTAAGACATTGGCCATATCATTGAACTCAATTTCCAGTTCCCTCTCTCTCCAGAGATTTGGTCTGTCCCCAAATCTCAACCCTTTACTCACTTGTGGGTCTTTCTGGTGACCATTCTGTATGCTGAGACTATTTAATGACCCACCAATAGCTACCTTATTAGCATAACAAGCACACTCCTATCCCTCAAGAAATTGCAAGGGTTTAGGATTTTCAGGAACCCAAGAAAAAATGAGACAAATTCTTCATATACCACAGCTTTTTTTTTTTTTTTTGAGAGTTTTTTTTGCTGTAGGACGCGTGCGCTTGCCAGACAGAGAGAGACAAAGAGACAGGAAGCGAGAAATCCCCCCCCAAGGGGGATGGTCATGCCGCAATCCCTTCTCCTCCATTCTCCTCTCAGGATCTTGGGCATGCACGCACATGCGCCCGGGTCCGGGACGCGAACCACAGTCGACTACGTGGGAGTCCAGTGACATAGCCATTACATTAACTGCTGGTTCCCATATACCACAGCTTCTAACAAGTACTTTTTGGCTAGGATGAGAGGTACTTTAAAAAAAAAAAAGTCTATTTACTCATTTGTAGCAAGAGAAAGAGAGAGCATACCCTAGAGGGCCTTGATGCCATGATCTACTCCCAGCCTCACTAGCCCCAAATCATGGGCACACGCATGCCTGGTGTACTGAGGGAGATCTCTGGACATAAACCCAAATCTTCCCACGTGGGTTGGCCTCAGAGGGTAGTATTTTACCTCTGCGTCACCATCTGCCCACAAGATGAGAAATTCTATGAATGTCTTTCAATTCAGTGGATGTCTTTTTTTATGAGAAGAATTTATGAAGTAGAATTTTCTTAGACCTACCAAGTTCAGTAGGTATTGATGGCATATTTACTAGAATTTTTTTTTCTACTATCTAAAGATAAACAATAGTAGGATCTTTGTTTTGCAGATGGTGTGATCTACAATGCAAATTCCTAGCTATAATGGCTGTTTTGGATATTTTCAATGTTATCAAATTCTTTTTCTACAGGAAAATGCTAAAAGAGAGAGAGAGAGAACAATAGTATAGAATTCTAGTCCCTAAATATGTTTTAGTTGATCCCTGTATATGACACTGGGCTATTTCACAATAGTTCTTACAAATGTTCATCCAGCTCTTACTGGGTATCTACTGTGACAAGAGGCTAAGTACCTCCAGAGGCAGTCTATCTCATGTTTCGAGAGTCCTGTCTGTTGAAAAGTTCTGTTACATTGAGCTGAAACCAACTTTCTCATATATTCCAACTGGTGGTTCTAACTCTGCTACTAAAACTCTATGAAATATATAGCCCCAGCTAGGTACTATTTTATAGTATGTTCATTCTACTCACTGAAGTTTATGCCTAAAGTCAGACATGGGTTCTTGTGTATGTATATATCAGCTGTGCTTGCTATTGCAAATATTTAGACAAATTAAGTTCATTAGCAAATCAATTAAATGGGGGGTGGGAAGGCATAGAAAGCAATCATGGATACCAGAGACAATGGGAGGAGGGTTGGACAGGGCAGAGGGTTAGGGATAGGGAATCAAGGATGGCAAAAAAAAAAAAAAAAAGCGCAAAATATATAAGATGTAAGAAATGAAAAAATGTTTGTTGATAACACGTATGTTGATATGCTTGATTGAGCCAACAGACAGTGTATTTTAGATGAAAAATTCATTTTGTATACTGTAATGATGTATAGCATATTAATATTAAAAAGGAAAAGTAAATTAATAAAAAAAGAGCTACCAAAAAAAACTCTATGAAATATAGATCTAGGTAGGTACTGACTAAAGGATGAGAAGCATTCTTCCAAACATGTGTTAGAAAAGATATTCCCACAGGTACAAGAGGACTCTCAATAACATATGAATGTTTCAGTGTCAGGAAAAATGATGGTCAAGGGTCTATCCTCTGACTCCTTTTGGCTATTAATTTGAGAACTTTTATCACTTGAAATTTAAAGTCAGTAAAACAATAGTTAACATTTTTGAGTGCTATTATGTGTCAGGTACTATTCCAGGGAGTGTTCTTGAATCATCTCATTTAATTTTCAAAAAAATCTATGTGATAGACACTATTACTTTCAGGTGAATTCATTGAGGCTCCAAGAGGTCAAATTACTTGCTCAAGATGCCTTCATTAACAGGACAAGTTGCAAACCTTGGACTTCAACTCAAGAACCCAGATTTTTAGTAGCTAACACTACATTCCATTCCATTCTGTTTTTAATGACATGTATGAGTTGTTGATAAGTATTGTCTTAAGAGATTTTTGTTTTCAGATCTTTCTGTGTCCCACAGATTTCTGAAAGATTCACTATCACATTGGACAGGGGTAAGGCAGTTTAGGAAGCTTGAGTTCTGGGATAAAATGGTAGTGACAGGACAGGGAAAAGAAACAAAATAAAACAAAAATGGTTCCTAGTACCAGAATCTAATTCTATGTCTGGCGACCTCGAAGTCTATTTTTCTAATCTAGGCAATTTTGCTGGGAATTTCCACTCCAGGGCATGCTACCAGCTGAATGCTTTTACAGATGATCATCGTCACTGAGAACGTTGGCCTGAAATTGCCTCATAGATTAGTAACTTCCCAGGGTCACAGTAATTCAATAAGTGAAAGTTCCTGTGGGCTGAGGATGACAAATAGCTTCCACAGTGAAATGTTCTATTCTGAGGCAAAGAAAAGTAAGTTTTTAGGGAGTCTCATCAGAGAATGAGCCTATAGTCTCTCTGATTTTCTTACCCTCAAAGCCTTCATGAGATGTCTGACTACACTTGTTCAAGGTGTTGCTAAAATAGACACTGTTGGTAAAATATACACTATTCGTGCCCTTGAATTTTCTTTGACAAATCTATTCAGGCTAGGTATCATAGGAATGCAGACATGACTCAACTATGATTTCTGCCTTGGAAATCTAGAGATCCAGGTGAAAAATAAAGTGAATGCAGAAATCATGATACTACAAGACATGTAACAAGTGGTCTGAGAGAGAGAGAAACAAAATAATGTGGTATTTAAAGGAGAAAGCAGTCATTTCTTGTGATAAAAATCAAAGAATTCTTCACAAGAAAGTGGCATTTTAATCTAGAAATCACAAACTGGAGTCCGCCCTCTAAATCCAGCCCATAGAAGTGTGGGAAGGCAAAGGATACAACCTGGATAAGGCAGCAGTCAAACAAGAATGGGAATCGTGTAGAAAAAAACTCTTTGTTCCAAGTTTGTTGCAATAGGGCTTGAACAGGAGAAATCAACTTATAAGATGTTCTTGGACTCGATTAGTCCTTGCTGAGGATTTGAATATCCCTTCTTACAGAGTTGTGTGTCATAAACAGATTCTCACAAGGCAGAACTATCATATACCTCTCTAGCCCTACTCTCCAGGGACATATTTAGAAAGGGTGGAGCTAAAATTGTCAAAATACTCATGAGTCATTCCTGTTTATTTGGTGACAGTATTATGTGCTACAAGGGTTATCATTATGGGACTGGAAAAATATCAGGAGGATTAGCAGATGAGAATTTTTTGTGTGGTTAAACCTAGAGACAAGCACATCGTAAGTGGTGTGTTTTTGGAAATAAGGTGTATTCTGTATGAGCTGTATTAGTCATACAATACACAAATAAATATTCCAAAGAAACCAGCTCTGAACCATGGTTTCCTCAGAATCAATACACCTATCAACCTCTTCCTTCTGTATGCCAAACAGCCAGTCTCTGTATTGCTCTAGGTAATGCAGGTTGGAAGAACTCCACCTTCAGCCTTCACTTTATTTTCATTTAATATGCCAATTATGGGTCTTGCTGATCTGTTCATGGGCAGTTTTCCAGAAGACCGGTCTCTCTTTGTGTAGATTAAATCAATTATGGTGATTCTATTTATTGGCAGCACATGTAGGACAATTATTATGCAGGTTCTCCCCTTCTCATTCCCGATTTAAATCTACAATTTGTTCTAGTAGTCACCTCTTTTCTTTCTGCACTCCAAGTCTGCCTAAGTCTGTCTGTCTGTCTGGAGTTCTTTTCTCCCTGCCTAGGGAATGGTGAACTCAGTATCACCACACCAGACTAGAATTTAAATGCAAAGCTTTCTTAGCTACATATTGGTGCCATAGAACCTTAACTGGCTTTTCTAGAATGAGATGAAACTATTAAACCAAAGCCAAGAGACCCAGACTTTAGCCTTGACTTTCCCAGCAACTTTCTGTGGTGGACTTCTGTGAATTATATTCCTATCATATGTTCTCCTTTCCCTTTACAATAGCCTCTGATATTTTCTGGAATTTTGGTGACCTGATCCTACATCCAGCTTTCTTTGGCTTAAGCCAGTCTGCATTTCCCATTTTAGTAACTACCACAATAGATTCAGAGCTGTATCATGTATCAAGGCAAGTGAATCAGGATCAACAAGACTAACTTCTGGAGCTTTTGTCAAATTATTGGGAATAAAGGAGTCCCAGAGAAGATGCACATCATTCTGGGTTGTCTTAGGACTCATTTTGGGTCTATGATGGGAATTCAAGAAAAAGAGACACATGACAGTCAGACTTAATCAGCCTCATCATTACAGTTTCAGATCAAGCCTTATCTAAAACTAAGTATATCTCTGGACTGTTCAGTTACATGAACCAATAAATTCCTTTTTGTGTGTTTAAGTCTGTTTGGATTGAGATTTCAATTTCTCATCACTCAAAACTGACCTGTGTAGTGGTTGGTGAGTTACTTTTCCTATCTGCTCCTCAGTTTCCACATCTGCCACAGGAGGTACATTCCAGCTCTGAGATTCAGAGACTCTGATTTTTGCTCTTACTTTTTTATATTGTGCATGACTGCTGTCCTTAATTAAATATATATATATATATATATATCTGAGTATGGACTTTCTCATTGTCTTGTGGATGGTGGTGGAAGTGAGTCAGAAAAGACCACTCTGAAGGAAGTAATATTTTTAGTCGAGGCCTGAAGAATGAGGGGAAGTAAGCATGGCAAAACATGGTGTATACTTCCCAGATAATAAAAACAGCCAATTGTAAATGGAAGATTTGGGAATGCGTGGGTCTGATATCTGCAAGTCATAATTGTAAAAAGCAAATATTTGTCCAATCTTGTGGTGCATATGCCCACATCTGCTTTGATAAAGATAATCCTTTTCTTCCTAACATAGGCATCTTCTGTTTCTATTGTGACTGGAAGTTCCTTGAATATAGAGATAGTGTCTTAATCAACACAGCAAGCCTCTCACATGTCTAGCGCAGTGCTTTTTCTGCACATAGTGAGTTGAGTTCCAAGTGGCAGAACAAGATGAATAAAGTCTC